>NC_136998.1:26441168-26558668 GCF_032717465.1 Coenobita brevimanus | reverse complement strand
CCTTCAGTAATGATAGTTAATTGTCACTGTAGGCATTCAATTTCTTTCAGTAAAATACATAGCATTCACTTTCTTGTCCTGTATACTAGCATTGAGAGTGAATGTCACATTCACCTTCACTCTCATAACTCATAGTATTCATACATGCTAGAGTGAAACTTTCACTTTCATTACTCCTAGGGTATATACTCGTATTATAATACTACTCATTTACATTTCTATTTATGTTCTGTTTTATTTATGTTATTTACATTTCTATTTTATTTATACTGTTATGCACTGTCACTTGAAGTAACTTATAAAAGTATTTTCCACTGTTCACGTATATTAACATTCATTGCTTTCACTTGGTGTTTACACATTATTTACACATTATTTACGATTCCACTTGCACTGTTCTACTCAATAAAAAGATCGTAGTCACTCTTTATCAACTGTCAGCCCTTTACCTCTTTCCACACGAGGTTTAGTAGGGGGTAAAGGTCACAGGGCCCTGAAAAGGGGCGGATGTTAGCAGGAGCAAATCACTCTGAAAGACAACAGCAAACTGATAGTGGTGGCCTCCTGCTGCCTGGCTAGTGTGAGTGCAATGCTACCAACTTTAGCCTTGTGAGACATGCTAATATATAGCAATGAAATGATTGGCAGAAAACCAAGATAATACATAATAAATAATGTAGTCCCAGGTGACTGTAAATATCACTTAGGCTTCTCCCTTCCCTCCTTATATGTATATTTATTTCGAAAATAGATTATACGGCATATTTCAAGGGGAAATAAACAGCAAAAATTAGCAAACGAGTGCACGCGAGGTGTTGTCAGGTGATAATTAACCAATTCCAGGTGTATGGCACTATCACTTACCTTATTTCTTTTTTGTATATATTATTTGGTACAAGAATAGGGCATTGTGCTTATTTCAATGGATGAAATCAGTGGAAAATTTCAGGGAAGATTTACTTAGTGTAGAATACAGTGTGGTGACCTGTAATAATTAGGTAGTTCCAGGTGAATGTAAATATCAATTAGGCTTCTCCCATCCTTTCTTATATCTATTTTTAATACGAAAATAGATTATACGGCATATTTCAAGGGAAAATAAACAGCAAAAATTGGCGAACGAGTGCACGCGAGGTGTTGTCAGGTGATAATTAGCCAATTCCAGGTGTATGGCACTATCACTTACCTTATTTCTTTTTTGTATATATTATTTGGTACAAGAATAGGGCATTGTGCTTATTTCAATGGATGAAATCAGTGGAAAATTCCAGGGAGGATTTACTTAGTGTAGAATACAGTGTGGTGGCCTGCAATAATTAGGTAGTTCCAGGTGAATGTAAATATCAATTAGGCTTCTCCCATCCTTTCTTATATATATTTTTAATACGAAAATAGATTATACGGCATATTTCAAGGGAAAATAAACAGCAAAAATTAGCGAACGAGTGCACGCGAGGTGTTGTCAGGTGATAATTAGCCAATTCCAGGTGTATGGCACTATCACTTACCTTATTTCTTTCTTGTATATGTTATTTGGTATAAGAATAGGGCATAGGGCTTATTTCACTGGATGAAATCAGTGAAAAATTCCAGGGAATATTTACTTAGCATAGCACGGCCAGGCAGGCGAGAGGATAGGGTAATGGAGGGGAGGTAAGGAGGGGAGTCAAGAACGGGGAGAAATGGCTAAATTGTCAACAATGGATGGGCGTACAGATGAGATTAGGAGTGCTGACTAGTGTTGGACATTGGCAGTACTGATAGATGACACAAGCCCCCACTTGAAAGCCCAGGCAAATTCAAAATAACACAGAATCACAAAAGTGACGCCCTGCGGTATGATCCCTTGCTCCTAAGCGTCACAAAAGTGACGCCCCACGGTTAAGGGGTTAACTTTTCCCTGAAGTCAAATTAATTTTGAGGCTGTAAGTGCATATGTACGAGGATGGAAAGGTTTAAAGAGGATGGAAAAAACACAGAACACAAGAGAGAACAATTGGGTCAATATGGATTGGAGCAAATAGGGGATGTAGGAATATGGAATGAAAGAAGCCTGAAGTCTTGAGACCTAAACCAGATGGGAGGCTTGGAAAAAATATCCCAATATTAGGACAAGGGATTGACATTGATGTTGGAGAAGGGGATAAGAGCTGGGAACAAGGCATTGATATGACATTGGACAGGGCAACATGGAGGGATTTTTTTGCTGGCCATTTTGTACAGGATAGCATCATCAGCAATAGTTTGGTACTGGTAGATATTCTTGTTTTGGACCTGTTAGATACTGGTAGATAATCTTGTTTTGGAACCAGGTAATTTAGGTAGATTTGGGTGATTCGATGAGACCTAATGAACATGAAGACAGTGGTTGAGGAGAAATTAGAAGGAATGGGTGTGCCAGTATGGATATGCAAACAGGTAGACAATACATGGTGGAACAGGTGAGGAATAAGTAGAGGTGTGGGTTGTGTGATGAAATAATATAGGTTTCAGATACGATTTCAGGTACGATGGACTTTCCTCTGCATAGGAGGGGAGAGCAGTGATGGTTAGACCTTTAAAAGAAAAAAAACAAAAATTCAGATTTAAGCAGGAGAGTAACCTGATTTATGTTACAATGTTGCCAACTTATCTGTCTCCTTAGGCTGATGATATGACATTTCTAGCTCTTTTCAGTGTTCAGCTTTTGTTAAACACAAGTGACAAAATCGTCCAAACCATCACTGCCCTCCTCTAAATGTTTGCAGAAACTGGTGCCTATATTCTAGGTTAGATACCAGGTAAAGGCACATAAGATTTGCTTCGCAAAGCAGTAACGCATTTTTTGTATGATACACATCGTCGGTTTATATTTTCATTTTTCGGTCTCCTTTTGACATCGGCGTGTCGGTTAATAATGAGTGCATTTTTATTGCATTCGGAAAGATTGCCAGCGAAGCCCAGCTGACCAAGACTTCTAGCAGCACAAGGACAACCAACTGACTTGTAGGTGGGGTTAAAAAGGTGTTTTTTTTCCTACGATGCAGATGTTCTGAACTTAAGTGAGGTTTCTCCGGGAACCAGTTTTGATTTTTGAGAATAGATCGCTTCTTGGTTCATGTTGAAATGACCTAGAGCATTGTACAGCCTACTTTTAGCAGTCTCATGCATACACTGAAGCCAGAAATCTTGCTTTTTAGTAAATGTTTATGTGAGTAATGGACATGCATATGTTTGTGTCTGTCTTTTTCTTGAGGGGCTGAAGGGAATTTGTGTGATAAACCAATATTTTTTCCTCTATTTTACAACAGCTTCCACCTACTCAATCACTGTCTACTGCCATAGAGGGAGATCTTGAGGTAGCAGTCACATTTTATTCAACTTTGCATTATTGGACTGTTGCAGTTAAATACTGGAACCTAACCATCAGTCATGGTTTTATGCAATATTGGTTTGGGTGATGAACTAACAAGTCAGGTTTGTTGATATTTTACAATATCTGTAACCTGTTATTTTACTGTTGTCTGTATCAGATAGTGTGGCCTTTTCTCAGGTACCATGCCTAAGGTTCAGGAAAAAAAGAGATGCAAAGTGGAGGAGGAGGAGGAGGAGCAGCACCAGCACCAGCACGAACAGGAGCAACAGCAAGCACCACCACCCTGGCTTGAAGAGACTCAGGAGGGGGATTTGGTAAAGTTCTCTGAGTGCATGTTTTGAGTTATCTTGTAACATTCTGACTTATACAATTACCACTTATTATTATTATTATTATTATTATTGTATTTGCAGGACTTCGTGTCAGATGATTCTGACAAGGACGTTACGTATGATCCCATCAAAGACTTGTCTTTGACCTCATCCTCCCCTGCTAGCTCTTCTTCACCCTCGCCCTCATCTTCACCCAAACCCTCAACCTCTAAACAGAGGAAGCCTGATTCTGGCCCTCCAAAGAAAAGAACAGGAAAAGATATGTTAAGCTTAATAAGACTGTGCAGGGAGGAGGAGAAAGTGAAGGAGCAGGCAGCCAAAAAAATTAAGATAATAAAAGAGACCAGTGAAAGAGAGGCCAATCTCCTGACAGTCATGAGGAGATCTGAGGAAGTCAGAACCAGCCAGCCAAAAGTTAAAAATAGTGCCACCAGGAGAAAACAGAAAAGGAGCAGCGGCGGGAGAGAACAAATCAACTGCCCCTTCCCCACTTGTTGTTCCCTTGTGGTCAACCTAAGACGGCACATGAGAGCCATGCACCCTGCTCTACAGGAGGAGGAGGTGGAGGAACTTTTTAAGCGGGCTCTCAGGGGGGGGGAACAGATGGAAGCACCCACAGAAGAAGCGAGGAAAGACAGTGGAGGAATGGCAGAAAGGGAGAGTGAAAAGAGTGATGAGGAGACAGAGGTAGAACCAAGCAAATCGTCACAGGCTGAGCGTCTTTCGTTCCCATTGCTGAAATTGTTTGCAAAAAAGATGAAAAAAAATGTTCAGTTGTATAAGCCCGTTAGAGAAGTGCAGTGCCATCTGTGTGATAAGGTGAGTATACTATTCTTTAAAAAAAATGGTGGACATAATATTTCTCTGAGAGAGTGGTAAGCATAATAGTCAGTGGTGAGAGAGATGACTGTGTAAACCATTATCATTCTATTATTAACCCATAAAATGACCTTATCACCCCTTTTCAGATCATCCGCAAGATTGAGCACCATCTAGTTAAGGTGCACACAATGTCGCGGGGCACACTGAAGTTTTACCATCACCGGGACTACTTGAGGAAGAAGATGGGACCACAGGACCGCAAGCACCTCCCATACATTGGAGGGAAAAAAACCCATCTTGGCCAAAATTTAGAAGATTTTAAAAAATTCCTGGAGAGCACCGATGGGGGACGACACCAGACCCCTGATAGAGAGGTCGGGAGAGCCTCAGTGTTATTGAAAGCCCTGTGTCTGAACTTGAATAAAAAGGACATTACCACGGAAGAAGTGCTGAGCAACTACTCTTGCTTATCAAGTGAGGGAGGCTTCATTAAATCATCGAAGGGCCTTAGAAAGTCGTCAACCCTAAGACGATACATTCAGAGTTTTGTGCTCTATTTGCACTATTTGAGCTTCAAATGTGGCAACGATGTGACAAGTGCTAAAGCAATACGAGCCAAAATCATTGCCCAGAATTGGTAATATATTGATATATGTACAATCGCTCTCTCTTTACATATATATGTATATATTTTGTGTGTTTGTGCAAAATCCGATATTGTGTTTTATACTGAAGCCAAACATAAATATTTTGTCATTTTAAAAATGTTAACTTTTAAAAAATGCTACTTGGACAGGATTAAATCGCTGAGAAGAGAGGAGGGTTTTGAGGCTGCCTCACTGGCAGCCAGAAAACAAGCAAAGGTCATACCAGCATCTGAATACTGGACATTCTTTCAAAGTAATCATTACGAAAAACTTCTGAGGGAGGCAGTGCAGGAGGGCGACGATTTGGTGACAGTGGGGAGGGCATCCCTCCTCCGCAACCTCCTCATGGTGGCAGCGGCATTGAGGAGTGGGCGGAGGTCGCAGGAACTTTTGACTTTTTCCCTTCTGGAGGCCTCCTCGCCCACTGAGACACAGGAGGAGGGAATGGTGGCGTGAGTACTTTGCCTTGATGATTTCCTTAAAATAGTATGTATGAGTAAACAACCTATTGAATTCCTGTATAGTGGTGACATTGAGCATTATCTTAATGGTTATTGCATATGATGTGGCATTATTCCTTGTTGGATATTCTTTTCAGCTATCTCGTTTCGGAACACAAGACGGCAAGGAGCGGCAGTCAGTGTTATCTGGTATTCTCAGAGCAAGAGAACAATGCTCTGAGATCGTATCTGGAAAAATACCGGAAACTGCTGACACTTGGTCAGGCCGAACGAGACCAGGACCCAGTTTTTCCGGTGTCCGTTCAGATGGCCTCGGGGAAGGCGTATCTTGATGGGCCACGTTTGCGCCTCTCTTTCAGCGGGGTTAACAAAATTCTTGGCCGAACCTTTCAGACTGCTTGCCCAGACATCAACAAAACACTGTCCTCGAGAGTGGTACGCTACAGTGTGAGGACAAACATCACCCTCATGGGTATCACTCGGGAACAGTCAGATGACGTATCAGCTGCCATGTCGCACACCCCGGGGACAGCAGAGATGTACTACAATCAGGCCATGCAACTCCCGCGGATCATGCATGGGGTGAAAGTTATTGCCCAAACAAAGGAAGACGACGCTTCTCGCCGGGAAGGTGCTTCTGACTACTCGTCGGACACCACCCACTATGACTCACCCCCTATGAACGTCTCAGAAGATCTTTATGTTAGTATTTTTTGTCTGAATATGAGACATATTGCTACATACATTTGTGCTTAAAATGTTTATTATGAAATGAAAATGTTTATTATGAAATTACTTTCTGGCTAAGCCCATTACATTCCATTTCTTCAGGCATCTGACACTGAGAAACCCACGGGAGTTGCAGAACCCCTTCCCCCTGGCCAGTTCACCAGGGAGACTGAGGGAGGCAGTGATGACCTGGCCTCAGAGAGGGGACCCAGTCCACCTCTTGCATTCGCATGGCCGACTGAGAGACCAGGAGAACCAGCCTCTCCAGCTCCCACAGTGAGTGATTTTATACTGTGTTCAGTGGTTTGCAAAATACAGACAAATCTTGTGCTTGGACACAGCAAATAATCATTTACCTCTCCCTTGAAAAAATACCCACCATAAAAGCACCACCCACGGTCTCTCATGCAGAATAAAGGACTGAGTGCTAACATGGATCTGTTGCATTTGATTATGTCAAATTCCATTTACCCCTTTCTCCCATCCACAGCCCTCGCCTCATCTGTTATCATTGTCAGCAATGGAGAGAGGACCACAAGACCCCGGCCCAGCAGCAGCGGGGGTCAGCCCCAAAGTGCCACCTGCTCCATGGGCAGAAATCCACATCCTGCCAGAGGGCCGGGGAGAGTCTGCCTCCCCATTGCACTCAGTGAGTTTTCTAAACTTTGTGAGTTGAAATAATGATATTTATCGACTTGGATTTCTTTCTGCTTCATTTCACTAACTCCTCCCTTGCACCCACAGCCCTCGACTCAGCCACAAGACCCTATGTGGATGGAGGGAGGACCACAAGACCCCGGCCCAGCAGCAGCGGGGGTCAGCCCCCAAGTGCCACCTGCCCCACGGGCAGAAATGCACATCCTGCCAGAGGGCCGGGGAGAGTCTGCCTCCCCATCGCACTCAGTGAGTTTTCTAAACTGTGAGTTGAAATAATGATATTTATCGACTTGGATTTCTTTCCGCGTAAGTTCACTAACTCTTCCTTTGCACCCACAGCCCTCAACTCAGCCACAAGACCCAATGTGGATTGAGGGAGGACCACAAGACCCCGGCCCAGCAGCAGCGGGGGTCAGCCCCCAAGTGCTACCTGCCCCACGGGCAGAAGTGCACATCCTGCCAGAGGGCCGGGGAGAGTCTGCCTCCCCATCGCACTTAGTGAGTAAACTTTATGAATTGACATACTGGATTTAGTTCCACATAGGTACAACCTATTTTCTCTCTCCTTATCTCCATCAGAGAGTTATCTAACCAATTATGTTCTCTCTTTGTGATGACCTTGATCATGTCCATAAACCAGCCTCAGTTGCTCTGAACTTTTTTCCAGGACCAGCCTTCATCCCCCAAGCAAACCATGCCACCGCCACAGGATTTGCCAACAAAATCATCACCCACACTTTCTCAAGTAAGTATAGCATCATCTCTGGTGCAGGGACATACTTCAACTTCAGAGTTTGAGTTACTCTCTGTTGCTATTTAAACAATTGGTCTGTTTGATGATTTATGGTTATAGGTTATTTGTTTTTGGGAAATGATCCTTTACTAACTTGATCACTTGTCTTTTTCTTTCTTTCCAGTCTGAGTCCTACTCTTCGGCCAGCACATCCTCTGTAAGTTTTTCCCTCCAGTCTTCTCTGGATAATGTCATAGGAACAAAGATATATTACATTTACCTATTAAATATATTTCAACTCAAATTTCTTCATTACAGGTGTCAGGTGAACCATCGAGAAGGCGGCCTAAGACGTCAATGAGTGAAGCACACATGATAATATTGACAAAGACAATTAAAAGAATGGTTCAAACAATGGCACAAGACGAATATGAAGGCAGCAGGAAAGGATCAATTGATGTCCAAGTTATAAGAAAAATGATTAACAATTCTGACTTTGATATATATACTGATAGATTCTTGACATATAAAGTTAGAAAAGTTTTGGAAATCATAAAGTGCCTCACTCAAAGTTGATGGGAATGGATCCTTCTTCATGGCCTTAAGTCTAATATTTCCCCTAAGTCTATCACTTTCTTTTTCTGCCTTCAACCTTTCCTATAGATCCTCTCACTAAAACATTTTCCTCTTACCTCCCACACGAAGCACTGCCGTGACGTGGCTGGGGGGCTCAGTTCCACTTCTGCAATCAAAGGTTGTAGATCAGGGATGACCAAAGGTGCTTCACCCTTCCTTTTAAAAATCCTTCCTTTAACTATTACAGTTATCATGTTATTTTTTACTAGTGTGATATTTTTCCCCAATTCATCATAAAACAAAATGTATCTTTCTCAATGACTGATTTCAATCCTTTATGCAAAGGATGGATAATGTTCCTGTCAGCATTATTTTTTTTTTTTTACATTCTTATTTTGTTCCCACTTACAATAAAACACAAAACATTTCTCACCAGTAACTGACTTAACTTCTATATACCTAGAATAAATCATTTTCTTCTCAGCATCATAATTATCTTTTTTGGGGGTGGCATTTATTACACTATGTGATAGAACCACTTAAAATATACTTTGTCTTCAATGAAGTTCTCACACATATATGCCCTGAATTGATCATTCTCCTTTCAGCATTGAGATTATCTGGATTCTTTTCACTTTTTTTATTTTATTAAAATTTTATTATAATAGATTTTCAAAAGTATCTCTGCCTCAATGACTGATTTCAGGAAAGGACAGAGATTAATGCATATGAAAAAAAAAATATATATTACCTATAAAACTAAGCCAAACTTGAAATCCAGAAAATTTAAAAACCCGAGGAAGTTGGTGTTAATCATATGCACAGGAAATATCTGAATATATTGTTGGAAGTACTAAGAATTCTCATTCCTAAAAAAAAAAAAAAAAAAAATGTAGAGAAGAGGGTTTCCGACTGATACATTACATTGCTAAGATTCACCGTATGTAGCCATGGCTGTTTCATTCCGATACATTACGTTGCCAAGATACATTAGAACTTTCAGTTGTGATTTGACACATGGATTCTGATACATTAGAATGGGTGAAGTCCCATGCCATGAAAAATTTAGACACGTAGCAAAAGACACGTTCCATGCTACATAGGACAGGTCCATGGCTGTAATGTTACTTTGAGAGCGTGAACGAAATTGTCTAAACCTAGTTCAAAAACAAAAGTAATTTTACCTTAGATTAGCAAAGTACACGTGTACATTGTCAACTTTTGGCAGACAATCACAGTCTCCATAATTTATGGCTACATTACAGGAGAATTTGCTACATAAGTGGTCTAAACCTGGTTCAAATCCATGGGACATGCCAGATCTAATGTAGCCATGACCATCAATAGACCGTGAAACTTGACTTTTTAGGGAAGTGTAATCCGTCGCTAGACATTTCTGCTACATTCTTGCTGGACTGTCGCTAGACAATTGAGAGACAGTCCAGGGACTTTGAAATATCAATTTAACATTTGCCATATTAAACTCAAGAAGTGATATTCGAGTCACAGGCAAAATGTACATACATGTGAAGATATACATTTATGGACGAATATATATATATATATATATATATATATATATATATATATATATATATATATATATATATATATATATATATATATATATATATATATATATATATATATATATATATATATATATATATATATATATATATATATATATTATATATATATATATATATATATATATATATATATATATATATATATATATATATATATATATATATATATATATATATATATATATATATATATATATATATATATATATATATATATATATATATATATATATATATATATCTATCTATCTATCTATCTATATATATTATATCTATATCTAATCTATCTATATATATATATATATATATATATATATATATATATATATATATATATATATATATGAATAATGGCCAAAACCAACAGCGGAATCGCTAAAGCTAATAATTATGTCATGAATGAACCTCATACGTACTCACAATTTTTCAACGATGTATGTAAAACGTGTAAGTATGCCATAATTATTATTAGGAGAGACCCGTATGCATACAGTATATTCTTTCAACGATGATGTATAACCTTTTTGCAAAATTAGAATATATAAATATATTCTATAATTATTTAGGATAGAACCATAAACATATAATTATTCAATGTACAAACAACTGTTATGCTTAAGTAATGTAAAAATATGGGAATACTGACACCTCATAGCAGGAGGCGTGCATTTGTAAATGCAAACCTTAAAAAAAAAAAAAAAAAAAACACTCAGTCTTCAGTTGCCAAATCCCTCCTCACCGAGCAACTTGTATCTTGTCTCCCATATCTAGTGGGAGACAAGATACAACCAAAATCTTGTCTCTGGACTGTCGCGCGACTGTCCAGTGACAAATTTAGATTTTCCTGAGACAGTCGCGCAACAGTCTAGTGACATTGTCGCGTGACTTTTGCTGGAAAAAGTATCTTGGTGTGTACGTGACTCAGAGACAGTGTCTAGCGATCGTAGCGAGACAAATTTAGATTTATCTGAGACAGATGCGAGACAGTCCAGAGACCATGTTGCGCGACTTTCTATCTTGGTGTGTACGAGGCTTAAGACCATCACTTTACTCTTCCCTACAATCACCTTCAGATTCCGTTCTTACACACTTTCCCAAACTCATCCACCAAGCCTTGCAGCTCCCCTTCGTCTTCACTTAACAACACAGTATCATCTGCAAACAACAGTACAGGGAGTTTCCAAACACTACCCTCTCTCACTAGAGCCTCTCCAACATCCACTGCCCTACCTTGTATCTCTTTTATTACCCCATCCATGTACAGATTGAACAACCATGGAGACATAAACACATCCCTGTTTCAGCCCAACCTTCAAAAAGAAAAATTCACTCAGTTCACTATCCACATGCACTGCAACCTTAGCACCATCATACACTCTTCACAGCATTCAACAACTTCCCATCTACTCCATATATTCTTAATACTTTCCACAATCCTTGTCTATCCACCCTGTCATATGCATTCTCCAAATCCATGAAGGCTGCATACAATTTCTTTCCCTTCTCTAGAAGCTTTTCCACTAAAGATCTAAGAATGAATAACTGATCTACACAAACTCATCCCTTTCTAAAGCCTCCCTGTTCTTCTCCAACTAATTCATCTGGTATTTTCCTAACTCTGGGAATTAGTATCCTACCATACACTTTTCCTATCCCACTAAGAAGACAAATGCCCCTATGATTACCACACACTTCTTTTTCCCCTTTCTCTTCGTACAAGGGGATAATTATACCCGACTTCCAATCCTCTGGGACTCTGCCTTCCTCCCAGGCCAGTCTGCACATCTTCTACATTCATTCTACTACTATCTCTCCCCCATGCTTCAGATTTCACCACACACTCCATCAATTCCTGGGGCTTTCCCCAATTTGACTTTCTTCATTGCTTCCACAACTTCTATCCTACTGATTTCTTCTTGTCTTCTCACCTCCCTCCTTCTTCCAACCATTCCCCAGCCACTTATACTCACATTACTTCTATTTTCTATGTTCAACAATTCCTTAAAGTGTTCTCTCCATCTGCTCACTTTCTCTCCCTTCTCCACTAGTAATCTACCATTTTTATCTTTCGCTCCCCTGCTAACTTCACTCCCACCCCGTCTTACTCTCTTACCTCTTTCCACAACATTTTCTTACAGTCCCTCCACTTTACACTCAAATTCATTCCAAATTCCTCATCCACTATCTTCTTACTCTCACTTACTAATCTTTTCACCTCTCTCTTCCATTCGACATATAGCTAACTCTCTCTTCCACCTCTCAACTTCTTCCACGTCCCTACTTCTCATCCATTCATTGTATGCTTTCTTCTTTTGTGCCAAAGACTGTCTCACCTCTTCACTCCACCATGCTGTTCCTTGCACCCACTTCCGTCTTCTCTTCACCCCACACACCACATCACATGCTGCACATATTTCTTGTGTGAATATCTTGCACACGCCTTCCACGTCCCCCATCTGCTCCAATTCATATTTACCCAATCGTTCCTCCACTTCACTCTTATATTCTGCCTTTTTCTCATCCTCTTGTAACCTTTCCACTGTCCTTGCAACTACTCCTTCTTCCCGTCCTTTCCTTCTGCTATTTCGCCATCTTACTTGGATCTTGATTCTGGCCACCACCAAGAAATGGTCAGAAAGTCCACTCCCCCAACCTTTATAAGCTCTTGCATCCATTACACATCATCAAATCCTTTCATCCACACGCACATAAACAATCATTGCCTTTCTTTCATTCAGTTCACCACCCACTCTTCTCATCACTCGCCATGTATACCTGTGGATTATTTTGTGCCTGAAGAGGGTATTGGCTATCACCAACACCCTCCCGGCACAAATGTCCACTAACGCACTGCCATTCTCATCTATCTCAGCAGGCACACCCCATTCACCAACTATTCCATCCACCTTCACATTCCCTACTTTAACATTCATATCACCAGTCAAAACCACTCTCTCATTCCTTCCAAACTTTTCCATGCACACTTCCACATTTGTCCAGAATTCTTCTCTCACTCTGCTTGCAGGATATTGCATTGGCACATACACACACACAAACGCCCACATTTGTATTCCAACTTTCAATTTTACCCACAGAATTCTTGAGCCAACTGATCCATACTCTCTTATGTTCTTTTACTCACAACAATTCACACTCCTCCTTTTTCCCTCTCATTCTCACCTACTCCTGCACTTATACCCCATCCATACTCCCATTCTCTCACACTCTCACCTCTCCATTTAGTTTCACTTACTCCACATCCACTTTCGCACCCTCAAGCACCTGGACACTCTCTCTCTCTTTTACCTCATCATTCGCACCCCTTACATTCCACGTCGTGATCCGTACCATGTCCTTTGTCTAGTCCTTAGTCGTCATCTTCTGGCCAGTCCTTGTCTGAGGCTTCTTGTTCGTGTTTTTAGTTAGCTGTTTTCCGGGGACGGGCCCTAACCCTCTGCCAACCTTTTTAGTCACCTCATACGACAAGCAGGAATACTAGGGGAGTATTCTTGAAAACCCCCCCACTGTGTATATATATATATATATATATATATATATAGGGGTTAGTGCCCCACCCCGTAAAAAGAACTAACTAAAAAAGCGAATAAAGCACCTCGGACCCGGACGGACCATACATTGACGACTAAGGAACGGACAAAGGACATTCTTAGGATGGGAACGTGGAATGTGAGAGGAGTGAATGATGAAGTGAAAGAGAGAGAGATTGTTCAGGTCCTTGAGGATGCAAAAGTGGATATATGTGGATTGACTGAAACTAAATGGAAGGTGAAAGGGTGAGAGAATGGGAATATGGTTTAGGTATATGTGCGGGAGTCAATGAAAATGAGAGGGCAAGAGAGAGTGTATGTATGATGATAAGCAAGAAGTGGAAGGAGAATATAACAGAGTATGGAACAGTGGGTGCAAGGATTGTATGGGTGAGGATGAAAGTAGGTATACAAGCATGGGCGATTGTATGTGTGTATGCCCCGACAGAGGATCGAGTGGCAAGAGTGAAAGATGAGTTTTGGACGAGTGTAGAAGCGTGTATGGACAAGTGTGAGAGGAGCGAGAGAGTGCTGTTGATTGAAGACATGAATGGCAAAGTTGGGAATGTACGAGTGGATGGAGTGGTTGGGCAGTGGGGTGTGCCAGCTGACGTAGATGGGAATGGAAGTGCTTTGGTGGACATCTGTGCTTGTAAGGGGTTGGCAATAGCCAACACCTACTTTCGGCATAAGATGATCCACCGTTATACATGGAGAGTAATGAGGAGGATGGATGGTGAACTTGTTGAACGAAAGGCAATGATAGACTACGTGTGTGTGGATGAGCGAATGAGAAGACAAGTGTTGGATGCAAGAGTGTGGAGAGGGTGGGGGAATGGAGTCTCGGACCATCACTTAGTGATGGTCAAGGTAGAGCTGCAAAGAAAGTGGTTGAGGAGACGAAGGGGAAGACAGGAGGAAGCAACTCCTGTGAGAAGAGTGGAGAAATTGCAAGATAGTGAGAAAATTACAGAGTATAAGAGCATAGTGGAAGAAAGATTGGGAAGGTATGAGCTAGAGCAGATGGAAGGGGTGGAAAACGTATGTAAGATATTCACGGAAGAGATAGGCGCAGCGTGTGAGGCGGTTTGTGGAGTTAGGAGGAGATGCAAGGGTGTGCAAGGGACAGCATGGTGGAATGATGAGGTGAAACGAGCTGTGGAACAAAAGAAGAAGGCATATAGTGAATGGTTAGCGAGTAGAGGTAGGGGAGAAGATGAGAGAGAGAAGAGAGAAATATATGTGAGCAGGAGAAGGGAGGTTAAGAGACTGGTGAAGGAGAGTAAAAAGAAAGTGGATGAAGAGTTTGGGAGGAATCTGAGTGTGAAATGGAGGAAGAGTAAGAAATTGTTTTGGAAAGAGGTAAAGAAAGTAAGGCAGTGTGAAAGGGGAAATAGTAGGGGAGTGAAAGATAGGAATAATAGATTATTGATGGAGAAGAGAGAGAAACTGAGGAGATGGAAGGAGCACTTTGAGGATAAGTTGAATGTGGAGAGTGAAAGCAGTGCGAGTATAAGTGGTTGGGGAATGGCTGGGAAAAGAAGAGATGAGAGGAGGGAGGAAGAGATCAGTAGGGCGGAAGTAGTGGAAGCAATGAAGAATATTAATTTGGGAAAGGCCCAGGAATTGATGGAGTGTGTGGTGAAATGCTTAGGTATGGGGGTGAGATTGTTGTGGAGTGGATATGGAAGTTGTGTAGATTGGCTTGGGAAGAGGGAAGGGTTCCAGAGGACTGGAAATCAGCTGGAAATCAGGTATAATTGTTTCTTTATACAAAGGAAAAGGGGAGAGAGAAGTATGTGGTAACCATAGGGGTATTTGCCTACTTAGTGTGACTGGTAAAATATATGGTAGAATACTCATTGATAGGGTTAGGCATATGACAGAGGAGCTAGTTGGAGAAGAACAAGGGGGATTTAGGAAGGGAAAAGGGTGTGTAGATCAGATATTTGTTCTAAGATGTTTAGTGGAGAAGTATCTAGAGAAGGGAAGGAAAATGTATGCTGCCTTCATGGACTTGGAGAAAGCTCATGACAGAATAGATAGGCAAGGTATGTGGAAGGTATTAAGAATATATGGAGTGGAGGGGAAATTGTTGAGTGCTGTGAAGAGTATGTACGAGGGAGCTAGGGCTACGGTGCGAGTGGATGGTGAGCTGAGTGAGTTCTTTGATCTCCATGTGGGACTGAAACAGGGTTGTGTGATGTCTCCATGGCTGTTTAATATATACATGGATGGGGTTGTAAAGGAGGTGCAGGGTAGGGCACTGGAGGTGGGGGTGGCTCTAATGAATGAGGGTGAGGTTTGGAAGCTTCCGGTGTTGCTGTTTGCTGATGATACAGTACTGTTGAGTGAAGATGAATGGGAGTTGCAAGGTTTGGTGAATGAATTTGGGACAGTGTGTAGGAGGAGGAATCTGAAAGTTAATGTAAACAAAAGTAAAGTTATGGTGTTTGAGAGGAATGAAGTCACAGAGTGTGCAGTGAGGTTGGATGGTGAGGATATGGAGAATGTGAGTGCATTCAAGTACTTGGGTAGTGTGATGAGTAAGGATGGAACTTTGGGGGATGAAGTGCGTGAAAGGGTACAGCAGGGAAGGAAGGTTGTTGGTACAGGTACACTGAAAGCAGTGATGAAAAATAGGGAGGTGAGTATGGAAGTTAAGAAGTCACTGCATGATAGTATTGTGATCCCTACCCTGACGTATGGAAGCGAGGCATGGACCTTGCAAGAGGGGAACAAGTCAAGAGTGAGAGCAGTGGAAATGAGTTACTTGAGAGGAGCATGTGGAGTGACGTGGAGGGACAGGTTGACGAATGAAGAAGTGAAGGAACACTGTGGGGTGGATGAGGATGTGGTTGAGAAGATTAGGAGAAATACACTGAGGTGGTTTGGACATGTGAAGAGAATGGAGAATGAAAGACTGACTAAGAGGGTGTATGTAGGTCAGGTGGAGGGAGGGAGAGGGAGAGGTAGACCGAGGATGAGGTGGAGGGATGGAATTGAGAGGTATATGAGGGAGGGGGGGGGTGAGTTTGGGGGAAGGGTAGTCAAATGGTGGGTGACAGAGCGTCTTGGAGGCGTTTTGTCTGCGGCCACCCTTTGCGGGATTAGGGCGTCGGGCTATATATATATATATATATATATATATATATATATATATATATATATATATATATATATATATGTGGTAGGTGGGGGCACTCACCATCCACTCACTTGATGTAGTGCTGCTCTCAGGTGTCTGCCCTTTCCTCTCTTCCATCTTTCTTTCCTTCAATCCTCTTCCGTCTTTCTTTCCTTCATTCTTTCCTTGTCCTTCTGCCTGCGGGTGACTTTACACTCCCTCCTCTGTCTTTCTTTCCTTCATTCTTTCCTTTTCCTTCTGCCTGTGGGTGACTCCACACTGAGTGACAAGCCAAATGGTTTCCTGTACACCAGGAAACCATTTACCATGCTGGGTGGTAACCATATAGCCAAATTTTGCCACCTGGTGGTTTAGTGGGTAATTATTGCACTCCAGTCGGATTGAGCCGGTGAAGGTTTATAGCCAAGGTGTGGTTGGGGTTGATTGCTCATGTAATGCCACTCAGGGATGAGTGTGACTGATCACTCTCATCTTAAATGTCGAGACCAACTGCCTAGCCCCGGGCTCCCCCCCTCTCTCTCTCTCTCTCTCTCTCTCTCTCTCTCTCTCTCTATATATATATATATATATATATATATATATATATATATATATATATATATATGTATAGGGTTATAACTTTTTCATTGTTTTTTAAAATAAAAGGTAGCCTGTATCATAAGCTTATGAACTTTTGTTAAAAAAAAAAAAAAAATCCCTTATTCCTCTCAGTAGCTGAAAACGGTAACCTCCCAAAATGAAAAAAATGGATCACCATATATTTAACGTTACCACACGCAAGTTTTATCACTCCCTTGATCTTTATATAGATTTTTTTTTTTATCTTTATAGACTTGCACAGAGGATTTTAGAACTGTTTATAACTTTCTAGAACAATTTGTAAAGTTCTAGTATGGTTTAACATTGCTTAGAGCATTCTAAAATAATCAAAAGATCATAAAACGGGATTCAGTTTTCAGCATTTAACAGCCATCTTCGCAGTTTGCAGGAGAACAATAAGCAAAATAATTGTGGCGGAGGGGACACAATCTGGCCGCCCTATGGAGTGGTACTACTACTCTGCGGCCAGGTTGTGTTAGGAAGAATACTGCCACCGTATTCCCTGCGCGGGGTAAAAGGCGACTGAAACGTATGGGGTGAGGGGACTAGGGACCCCGTCCTCTGTTTTTCAGTTCCTAAAAAGAGTCAGGCCAGAGAAAGGGATGGGGGATTGAGTTATCCCCGTACCCTGAAGATTGGGTCTATGAATGTGAGTGGATGTAGTACGATTGAGGCTAGAAGGGAGGAGATTGGGAGAACGTTTGTGAGAAGAAAGTTGGACGTGTTAGCTTTGAGTGAAACGAAGATGAAAGGGAAGGGTGAGTCTATGTTTGGAGGTGTAAATGGAAGATTGTCAGATGCTAATAGAGGAAGGGCAAGAAAAGGTGTGGCCTTGTTAGTGAGTCCGAAAGTACAGCAATGTGACTGAATAGGAGGTGTCATCGAGAGTGATGTGGGTGAAAGCGAAATTTGAACATGAGTTATGGGTGTTTGTGAGTGCATATGGGCCTGGTAGTGAAAGGGTTGAGGAAGAGAGGGAGTCTTTCTGGAATGATGTTGATGAATGTCTGCAGAGTTATGGAGCGAATGTGAATGTGGTAATGATGGGAGATCTGAATGCTAGAGTGGGAAATGTAGCAGTTGAAGGTGTAGTTGGTATGCATGGTGTGCCTGGAAGAAATGAAAATGGGGAACGAATGATAGGGATGTGCACTGAGCGAGAGATGGTGATTGGAAATACGCTGTTTGAGAAGAAAGATATTTAAAAGTATACATGGGTGAGAGAGGAGAGTGGAAGGGTTGTTGATAGAGCTTTGATGAACTATGTGGTTGTGTCCAGGAATGTAATAGGAAGATTGTTGGATGTGAGAGTTCTGAGAGGGGAGGGTGGAGGTATGTCTGACCACTACCTGGTGGAGGGAAAGTTATGAGTAGGTAAGAGATGGGTGAGAGCTAGGAGGGTTGGGTGTGGCAGGGAAGTTTTGAAAGCGAGTTGGATAAAAGAGAGAAAGTGATAGAGTATCAGGAGAAATTGAAAGATGAGTGGAATGCAGTGAAAGATCAAGAAAATGGCAGTGTGGAGGAGGAATGGCAGTTGTTTAAGAGTGCTGTGGTGGGGCATGCGGAAGAGGTGTGTGGTGTGAGACGTGTGGGTGGTGGTGTAAGAAAAGGAAGTGAATGGTGGTGCGAAGAAGTAAGTATGGCTGTGGCTGAGAAGAGACGTGCATATGAAGTGTGGCTGCAGAGGAAGGATGAGGTGTCATATGAGAGGTATAAGAAAAAGAGGAATAGGGCAAGAAGGGCTGTGCGTGATGCTAAAGTGGCAGCAGATGAGAGGTGGGGTAGGCGGCTGACTGAGAATTTTCAACAGAATAGGAGGTGAAAAGGGTGCGAAAGGGAGAGCCTGGGAAGGAAGAGCGAGTAAAAGCAGAGGATGGAAAGATGTCAATTGAGATGGATGAAGTAAGGAAGAGATGGGCAGAGTATTTTGAAAGATTGTTAAATGTAGAGGAGGAAAGGGTGGCTGAAATTATGGCGGATGGAAGGGTGCAAGGAATAATGTGTTGGCAGAGTTGAATGATTCTTTGATCACGAAGGAGGAAGTGGAGAAGGGAGTAAAGGAGATGAAAACAGGGAAAGCTGCAGGTATGGATGGGTGTGCTGTGGAATGCCTGAAGGGTGGTGGAGTGACTATAGTTGACTGGTTAGTAGGATTGTTGAATGTGTGCTTTGTGAAAGGTATGGTGCCAGCTGACTGGGCAAGTGCTTGTGTGGTCCCGTTGTATAAAGGCAAGGGCGATAAGTATGAATGTACTAGCTTTAGGGGTATAAGTCTCTTCAGTGTTGTAGGTAAGGTGTACTGTATGGTAGAGTGTTAATTATGAGAGTTAGAGACAGTATAGAGGGAGTGATTGGTGATGAGCAGTGTGGCTTTAGGAGAGGGAGAGGATGCGTGGATCAGGTGTTTGCTGAGACAAGTGTGTGAAAAGTATTTAGCGAAAGGCAAGGATGTGTTTTGGGCATTCATGGATTTAGAGAAAGCGTATGATAGAACTGATAGGGAGGCTTTGTGGACTGTTTTAAGATTGTATGGACTTGATGGTAGGTTACTAAAAGGGGTGAAGAGTTTTTATGTAAATAGTAGAGCGTGTGTAAGAGTGGGAAATCCTGTGAGTGATTGGTTTCCCGTGAGAGTGGGGCTGTGACAGGGATGTGTGATGTCGCCTTGGTTGTTTAATATTTACATGGATGGTGTTGTAAGGGAGGTGAATGCAAGAGTTTTAGGTGGAGGTCTGAGTCTGGTGAATGTTGATGATGGAGAGTGGAATCTGAAGCACCTGCTGTTTGCAGATGATACTGCATTGGTGACTGATTCAGAGGAGAGATTGAGACAGTTGGTAGAGGAGTTTGGAACGGTGTGTGAAAGGAGGAACTTGAAAGAAAATGAGAATAAGAGTAAAGTGATGAAGTGTACGAGGTTGGTAGATGGTAGGGGGATGAATATGGTTTTGAATGGTGAGTTGCTTGAGAAGGTAGAGAGCTTTAAATATTTAGGGTCACATGTTGCTTTGGATGGAAGAATAGATGCAGAAGTAAAGTTTAGAATGAATGAAGTAAGAAAGGTGCTTGGAGGAATGAAAAAGCTGTTTAGATGTCGTTCACTTAGAATGGATGTAAAGAGAAGCTGTATGAGGGTGTTGTGGTACCGACTGCGTTATATGGGACTGAAACATGGAATGTGGGTGTAGCAGAGAGGAAAAATTTGAATGTAATGGAGATGAGGTGTCTGAGTAGTATGTGTGGAGTGACGCATATGGATTGAGTGCGAAATGATGAAGTGCAAAGGAGAACTGGAGTTGTTTGGGAGATGGCTGATAGAGTTGAGCAGAGGGTGTTGCGATGGTTTGGGCATATGGAGAGAATGGATAATGAGCGATTGGTGTAAAAGATAACTAGATCTGATGTGAGAGGTGTAAGGCTGAGAGGGAGACCACGAATAGGATGGATGGACAGTGTGAAGAGAGCGCTGGTTGTGAGAGGGATGTATGTTGAGCAAGGAAGAGTGGCTGTGCATGACAGAAATAAATGGAGAGAAATTGTGAATGAATAAATGATGACACAGCCCTGAGGGGATATTGTCCCGCATTTGTTCTGATCAGCTAGTCAGGTCAGGTGTGGGTAAGGGGATGGGTCTATTATAATGTGGCAGGGGTAAACCAGCTCTGTTGTCGGGCCCTGCTGCGGATGTCACTGATTGCACTGTGCAGTTGACCCTTGTGCGGTGTGGTGCAGTGAGGATCTGTCCCTTCTCCCCTTTGGGGCTAAGATGTGAATGAATGTGTTTGAATGGATGAGTAAATGGGGAGTGTGTCTTCCTGTCTCGGCTACCTCCCTTTCCTTGGGGGAAGCAGCCTAGGTATATAGATAGATAGATTTTTTTTTTTTAAAGATAAATATGCTGTCGCACAAAAGAAGTGATCCTAACGTACAGAAGAACGATAATGTCTGGACCAATAATTTGGTGCCGCTCCAGCAGTCACATAGATGAACTGTGCCTGTAGAAGAATCTTCATTAGAAGAAAAATTCAGATTGCCACACCAAATGCAAGTTGTTGCACATTATTGGTTTCTTGGAGCAATAATCAAATTAAGTAAAGAATGAATGGTCGAAATTTCCAAAGAAGTTACGAACTTATGGGAGAATAAATTGAACTTTCCACTTGAGTCAGATCAAGCAATACAAGCAAAGCTTGACAAGGTGCTAAAATCTTACGATGACTGTGTCAAGAGGGGAATAAATGATGCCCTAAATAAAATTTTCGATCGCACAAATGTAAATGGTCAATGATTATCCACTGAAGATAAACAACTCTACCACCTGCAAGTGCAAAGCAAAGGAGAAGTGGGGTACTCAACAGGTCAAGTTGCAAGTAAGGAAACCATTCACCCTTCAAAACACGAAAACTGTCTGATGAACATAATTGTCATCAACATCTTACGATCTATATCTAGTGGTAGTTGCATTGAATCTGATGACAGCGGATATAAGGATGAAGATGAGACTAATCATCCACCAACCAGAAAACACAGCAGAAGTAAAGTTGCAACTAACTTGGTGAAATCCGCTGGAGTATCGACAAATAAAGCTGCAAAAATATGCAAACAATTGTCACATGATGGTATTGACATTCCAGCTCCATTTAACATGAGTGCTTAGATTCTTTGAAGAAAAATGGCATTTTCCCTTGATTAACTTTCACAAAATTCCAAGTATCAATAATGCGAGGTGGAATTCAAAAGCAATTCTGGCTATCCTTGCATTCATTCTCATGTGACTCTTTGGTCTTGTAATATGTAAGTCTTAAGTTTTGGTTAAAGTTATTGTGCTAATCGAAGAGCAGGAGGAGTTAAAGATGAATGCAGGGAGTTGATCTTGATTTATTATCTTCAAAGAAAGTCTAAGTTGAGCAGAGTATGTAGTACACAGGGACGTAATTTACTAAGTGTCGTCGGACCCCTCTTCTTATTTCCTCTCACCACTACCTGTCGGTGTCCATGGCTAGCCCCTTTCTGATCTCTGATTCCTACATTCTCGTTTAGCAGGGGTCGTGTCACGTGAGCTATACTGTCTTAGAAGCTTTTAGAACTCTGTATGTCTGTGTGTATGTACAGCTTCTGGTGCACTTCTAGCATTCCTTCACTTAAGAGTTGCAGGCTCATTTCCTTTTGGTTGATTCCCGCTGACACACTTCCTATCTCACACCCTGGCTTGGTGCTTCTATCTATCTATCTATCTATGAGTTGTATTATTTTAATATGGAGTCCTGACATCGCTCGGTTATGCCAGCTGCGGTCCTCAGACAGCAGTCTTCATTCACATATGCTAATCTATTCATATATAATATTGATTATAATATTGCATAGGTATAATGTTCATGTTAATATTGCAATGATCCAGTTATATTAAATTTTCAACAAGTTGTATGCATAATTGAACAAATGCAATATGGTTAAATTGGTTATTGTATGACAATTTGTAAGATGTATATGTATAACAGTCATATGCATATATGCAAAAAAAATAAAAAAGTTCAAAGTTAAAATTATGGCAAGAGCTATTAATATTTCATATAGAGATAATGATTCTGGTATACTTCTATATCATGTGCCATTCATTTTTTTTTTTCGTAAAAATATACAAAATATGTACAGTACAGTTCATTCAGGGGGATTTACTTGAATTCGCACTTTACCCCCACCACATACTGACTCCAAGTTTGCAATTCTTGCATGCATTCTGTGCATTGCGAACAGCACTACTGCAAATACAATACAGAAGATTATAAAGACAGTAGATGCTGGGCTACACACATAATATGGGTTGAACATACTCAAACTCAAATCTTCCCAGGGCTTCATTGTTTCATCGATCTGTTACATAGTTTCCAACTTGGGTGAGGTCAACTTAATACCTGTGCTCATGTTAAGTCCATATTAGGTAGTAGGTGGAAATGTTTATGTGTATGAGTGAGGATGGCGTAGTAGTAGTAGTAGTAGTTGTTCCCTAGGTAGTCTGGCTGAACAGCCCCGAGTCCCTTAGGAAGGCCATGGCTGAGACCGGGCTTTCCCACAGAGCTCTCAAAGAGTGTATGTTGTGTTGTTGGCATAGGTGATTGTGTGCAATGCAGTCTTCCATAATGTGCTTAATAGTATGGGGTTCTGTGTTGCATCCTGGACAGGCATAAGCAACGGAGTCATCCAGCCTCTTCTGGTAGCTTAAGAGGGCTGGATGGTGCCCACATCTCAGCCTGGCCAGGTGGACCCTGTCCTCACGAGGAAGATAGGATTCAGAAGGGTGGATGTCAGGAGGCCGTGCATGCAGGTGTGTGTTGTCTTTAAGTGACTGAATGGAGCAGCGAGTGATCTGAGTGTGGCTGGAAGCTGGTCTGAGGTGGGCGAGGGGGGAGAGATGACAGTATTTGTGTATGGTATCGTGTGCTGGGTGTTGTTTTGATATTCCTTGGTGTGGGTGGATCTGCTGCCATGTACTGTAGTGGATGTTTTGGGTTAGTGGAGGCTGCAGCAAGAAACTGGGTGCCTCTCATGTCTAGGTGATCCTTGACTTTGAGGACTTTGGTTTCTTGATGTAGGTGGTTTGTGGGTGTAGTAGCTGCGCAGCCTGTGATTATTTTTAGGGCCTTGTTCTGTATGGTCTGTAGAGTGTTGTAGTGTGTTTTGGTGAGGTTAGAAGCCCAGGCAGGGCTTGCATAATTCATCACTGAACTTAGATATTGTTTGTATACTGTGGTGGTGGTTTCTTTGTTGTGTCCGAATGTTGTATGGGCAAGTGACCTCAAGGCATTGAGTCTTGGTGTTATTTTATTTTTAATGTTTGTGATGTGTTGTTTAAATGATATTGATGTACTCTATGTTACACCAAGGGTGTGGTAGGGGAGTGTTGTTTATGGTGAGGTGTGGGATGTGACTGTGTTCTACTGTCCAGTTTGTGAGAAGAGTCACCGTAGATTTGACTGGGTCTATTTTGAGCCTGTTAGTGGTGAACCATTCGTGTAATGTGTTGAGGTAAGGTTGAATGATGTGTGCAGCTGTGTTTGCGTTTTGGTGCGTACATGTAAGTGTTATATCATCTGCATAGGAAGCTATGTGTATCTGTGGTGTGTGGGGTGTGGGTACGTCGTGCATGTATAGGTTAAAGAGGGTAGGGGACAAAACAGATCCTTGGGGGACGCCGTTTGTGAAGTTTTTAATGTTAGAAGCCTGACCGGCAAATGTTACGTGTGCACATCTGCCTGCTAAGTAGTTTGCCAGCCATCTTTTTGTGTTATTGTGCATGTTTGTGTTGAGTATTTTGTTTGTGAGGTTGTGCCAGGGGATGACATCAAAAGCTTTGCTAATGTCTAGTGTGACTAGGAGCGTTCTGTGTGGTGGCCTAGCTGAATTCATGCCATCAAAAACTCTCTGTGTAAGGTCTGTGGGAAGGGTGTTCGTGGAGTGTAGTGGCCTAAAGCCACGTTGTGACTGGGCTAGGGGAATGTGAGGTGTGACTCGTTGTAGCACCAGTCGTTCAGTGACTTTAGAGGGGGGTGCAGAGGAGTGTGATGGGGCGATGTGAAGAGGGTAACGTGGGGTCTTTGTTGGATTTAGGGATAGTGATGATATTGCCATGCTTCCAGATGTTGGGTATTATGTTGTGTGAGTAGCTGTAGTTTGATATGTTGGTGAGTGCTTGTATGCCTTGTGGTCCTAGGTGTTTAAGGTGAATGATGCTTATGTTGTCTAGTCCACAGGCAGATGAGTGCTTGAGGTTGTTAATGATATGCTTCGTCTGGTTGTAAGTGAAAGATGCGTAGTCTGGGTCTGTGGGGAACTCTCTTACGTCGGATGATACGTCGGTCTTCGGGATGGGGGTTTAGATGGCTGACTTGTGAACAGTGATTGATGAGAGTGTTTGCTTGTTGTTTGTTTGAGGGTATGGTGTCTGTTGTTGTGATGGCAGCGTGTGATTATGTGGTGTTGCTGTTGGAAAGTGTGATCCTGTTTAGTATTTTGTAGAGTTTACTGATGTTTGTTTTGTGGTCAAGTGTTTGGAGGTAATTTTTCCAGTTTAGTGTTTGCTGTTCTGATATTTTATTGTTTATCTGAGTGTTGAGTTCTTGTATTCGTTGTATGGTGTCTTGTGTATGGGGTGTTGGGGAGTGTCGCATTGTGTCCCGTTGTCTGATGAGGCCTTGAATTTCTGGTGTGAAGCTGGAGTTGTGTTTCTTTCTGTTGCCTCTAGGGATGTGTCTTTTGTCTGCGTTTTGTATGATTGTATTGAAAGTGTTCACAGCAGTGTTGATGTTTGTGATGGGTGTACTGTTTAGTGTTTCGAAATGTTGTTGTGTTTCAGTTACAAAGGCCTCCCAGTTGGCTCTCTTATAATTAGTGTATGTGTGTTTGTGGCCAGCTGGGGTGATTCTGGTTTTGGTAGTGATGATGATTGGGAGGCGATCGGAACCTAGGGTTTTGACCACTCTCCATGATGTAGTGGGGGCGAGGTTTGAGGAGCAGAAGGTGATGTCTGGAGATGATGGGAGGAAGAGAGCTTGGTGTGGGATATGGGTATGTTGATCTAGACTGTTTAGTATGAAGAGATGATCTGTCTGGGATTGTAGTACCAGCCCTCTGTCTGTGTCAGGGTTGTTGACATGCCAGGCCGACGACTTGGCGTTGAAATCACCACCCAGGATGATGTTGGGTATGTTAGTGATGTGGTGTATCTGTGGAGAGTAACTGTATGGTACTGTGGGGGACGACTGGGGGGGGGGGGAATTTATGTGTTAGCGATTGTTATGTGTGATTTGTTACCAGTGTGTATTTTAATTGATTGTATTTCTGTTGTGGTGTCATGTGGGGGGAGAAGTGACTTTGTGTGTGCACTGGTATCTCCAAAGTTGATGGATTTGTGTACCAGGGTGATGAGTCCACCCCCACCACAGTCGGCCCGGTCTTGTCGAATGGTGGTGAAGTTATGAAATGTCAGTGTTTTCTGTGCTCTGTGTAGTTTTGTTTCATGTAAGATGGCAATGTGTATGTTCTGTTGTTTGATGAATTGTGTGAGTTCATGTATTTTGGTGTTTATGCTATCTATGTTTTACTGAAGGATGTCTATGTTGTGTGTGCGATGTGTGTTGGCTGCTGCAGCACTGGGGGGAGGTGGTGTGGGTGGAGGGGAAGGGATAGGAGGAGGTTGTGATGGAGGTAAGGGTTGAGGTGGATTAGGATGGGTTGGAATGGGAGGAGTTGGGGGACTGGATGGTGCGGGAAGGGTCGGTGGGTTTGGCTGTGGAGGTGTGAAGGAAGTAGGAGTAGGATTGGAAGGGGGGTTGATGGGTGGGGGGAAGGAGCATAAGGAGCAGGTAGTGACTGATGGTGGATGAAGTGGATATGGATGGTGTAAATACCGCACAGTACTCTGGTGCTATGTATAATCCTAATGCTGAAGTATGAGATGGTGGTATATCTGGACAGATTATGTAAACTGATGTGTTATGAGTGAAATAAAAAAACTGTGAGTGTCCGATGCGTTGATGGTGTACAAGCTTATCTGGAGCAAAAGTGAAGTTGCAGTGGTGATGAATGTCGTGATTTCTTATGATAGCCATTTCACAAGGGACTGTTTCAGTAGGATGAAATGTGAAAATGTACGCAGGACAAAGGTGAACAGCATGTAAGGATGTACGGCACTTTCGTTCAATCGTTGATTCACTGGCGAAAGTGACAGTGTTCTGTCTCTTGGAGACCATGATGAGTTCGGTGTCTGTGTTGATATTGATGATGACCAAAGTGTTAATATTCTTGGAAGGAGTGTATTTGGTATAAAGTGAACAGGTCGTCAGTTATGAATGGTACATGAACTACTACTGATGTTGGTGTTAGTGCTGCCTCTAAATATGGATAATATTGCATGAAATCCCTACTTCGGAACAAAGGCTTCAGTTTATGTTTATGTATGTCTTGACTAATTATCTGACGTAGCTCATGAACCAGTAGTAAGTCAGTTGTGATCTTGCCATTACCGGCATTCGAAATTCCTTGCATAAGTGCCCTGTAACGAACTCTAGTGTTGTCTAACTGGAGAAGAATTGTGTCAATGTGTTCCGTGATGATGGAGAAGTGTTGGAAAACTGTTATGTTCCCTTCCATGGCATTTATTTTATCTACAGTTTGGAGAGCTATGTTTTCCGCCTTTTTCAGATTTTTCACGATTGTCTTGCTGAGTTATGTCCGGCGATGAAATTATCTTGGTATGTTAGTACCTGAGCTATTTTATTAAATTTGTTGTTTATTTCTTGAAGGTCTTCCTTTGTAGCCAATCCAAAGATGTTCCCAAGAAATGCACCACCCAGGTCGAACAAACTGTGCTTTTGGCGAGTACGTGTAATGATGCTCGTGTCGCTCAATACCTCCGTTCCATGAGATGGGAAATCTTGGATTATGATGAGCATAGTTGACTTCGCCTGTTCTATCTTCCATTTCGGTAGCTTCACTATTTTATCCACTTCCTTTGTGTTATGTGCTTGTGAAATATAGCCTCCTATCATGAAGTCCAGGGTCCTCATGGGTGTGGCGATGTTCTCTAGATAAGATGGTAATTCGTATAAATAATCCAAACTGATATCAGTACTCATGACATCTTTTAGGATTGACGTCGTGTCCGTTGGAGCTATGAGGCATCCTTGCCATACTATATGTTGGGGGTCTAAGTGCGCATATCCTCTTGCTATGTAGAGGAGAATCCATAGCATAAGTCCCTTCATCGTTATCTACCGACACAAAAAATCTATTAATTTTCTAACATGGTCATGCTGTTCGATGATAGTGATGATGTGCGTTACGGTCGCCTAACGGAGAACAATAACTTGCTTGTTATTTCATTTATAGAATGAATTTAAATCGATATTTAAATCATGTAAATAATGAACTGTAGACTTTTTTTGGAACAGTTGCACCTATGTTTGTTTGGTATATGACCTTAGTTTATTTTTGTAATTATTGTTGTTTCCTTGATTGGTTTCATGAGATATGTTCGGTTGTTCGGTGGTATCGAGGTTGTATAATTATTGGATAGTACCCTTGAAACTCTTTTTAAATGGTCAATATGAACTTGTTTCTCTTCGCCACTTGACACTGACCTAATTAAAGATATGTTTGCTTTTATGTTAATTACTCTGTATGGGCCCTCAAATTTAGGGGATAATTTATTGTCTCTCGTATGAATGATATCATAGACAATGTCTCCTAAGCTGATAGGCGAGTCTTTTGCCTTTTTATGAAAAGCCTCCGTCATTTCTTCTTTGAACATCGTTAATTGTTTTTTGACTCTTTTATGTATGTCCTGAAATTCACGTAAACGGAGTTTAATCATCGTAGTTGTATATGGGTAAATTTTGACCTTCTAGAATCTTATATGGTAGTTTTTTATCTGTTCCATATATAATGAAATCGGGTATGTCACCTATAGATTTATTTACAGATCCATTAATTGAGGCTTCTACTCTGGGAATCCAATCATCCCACCTTGCATAATTTTGACTGAGAATGTGTCGTAGTACATCTTATACTTTTTTTGTTTTGTGTCTCTACTAACCCATTGGATGGTGGGTCATAGGCTACAACATTAACCTTATTGATATTGTATTGTTTACATATCTCTCGTAAGTTATCAGAATTAAATTCTCCTACATTATCACTTATTAGTACCTTTGAGATAGTAAAGTGACATATTACATTATCTATTATTGCCTTGCTATTGTCTCTGCTGTTTTATCTTTATTTGGGGCTAAAATTACATAACGGGAAAAATGATCCGTTGGTACGAATATGTATTGGTTATTATTGTATGATAATGGCATCTTTAGTAAATCAACTGCGACAACGTCCCATGGTTGATGTGGTACAGGGTGCAGGTGTGATTGGGTATCCTTTGTGTTTTGCATATGATCTGCATCTGTCTGTGTGTTTATATCTTTTCACAATGATGGCCAGTAATATAACAACCGGGCTTGTTTGAATGTCCTATCCTTCCCAGGATGTCCTGCATGTGGGCTATCGTGTATGGTTCCTAATACTTGAGGTGTCATGTCATTAGGTACTACCAATTGTTTATTATTTCTTTCGGCGTTTTGGTTGTCCTGGGTTGATCTTGTATAAGGCATTATTGATTATTGTGAATTGTTCTAGTGGTACATGTAGTTTGGGTAAGTGTATGTCATCTCCACTTTCTAACTTGTATATAACTTTAGACCACGTTGGATCAAGTCTTTGTGCTTTAGCGATTTCATCGTGGTTTGGGATGTCTCCTTTGGGATCTAATGCCACGACATGAATTGCCTTTGGGTTCCTAGATAATGGATTGGCTACTAGATTCATTTTGCCTTGTACGAGTATATAATGAATATGGACATTGTAGTTTTCGACTGTACATTTCCATCTTGCTCTCCTCCCAGACAGGAGTTTTTCTGTAAACATACCCACTAGCAGTTTATGGTCAGTGAATAAGTGTATTTCGTAACCATATACCAAATCTCGAAACTTTTGTAATGCAAAAACCTCTGCAAGTGCCTCTAAGTCTATAGTGCAATAATTTTTCTCTGCACCTTTTATTTGTCTGCTGGCAAATGCAATTGGTTTATTCTGTCCTCTTTTATCTTCTTGCATCAATACAGCCCCAAATCCTCTAACTGACGCATCTGTACAAATAATAAAGGGTTTTGTGAAATCCAGATATGCCAGACAAAGTGCATTTGTAAGTTTATTTTTTAATTTGTTAAATGCTTGTTTTTGTTCTTCTCCCCATTGGAATACAGCATCTTTTTCGAGTAGTTGGAATAGAGGAAAGGCTATATGAGAGAACTGTTGTATGAATGACTTATAGTACCCTGCTAGACCTAAAAATTGTCTAACTTCGCCAGTCGTAGTGGGTTCAGGGAAGTCTCTCACTGCCTGTATTTTGTCATCGGTGGTGTGAATACCTTTAGCACTTAATCTGTGGCCAGCACCATAAAGCTTTTGTAAGAGTAGGTCTAATTTCTGGAGATGTTCTGTGATATCTTTCGTTGCGATGATAATATTATCAAGATAAACAAATATTCCTTGTCCCAAAATTCCAGACAATACGTAATTCATAAGATGATGGAATGTGCCCGGGGCTGTCTTCAGTCCCATTGGCATTCTCCTGTACTGATAATGTCCTGTAGTAGTGGAAAGGGCACTGTGTTTACATGACTCCTGATGTACTGGTATTTGATAAGTGTCCACTGAGCAAATCGATCGTGGAAAATACATTATTTTCTGGTCCAATATTCTATAGGATGTCTCTTAGCAATGGCATGGGAAATCGGTCTGGGATTGTGTGATTGTTTAGTTTACGGTAATCTACTACCGCACGCATTTCTCCATTTCGTTTGGGCACGAAGAACAATGGGGCATTCCACGGGGAGACTGATGGCTCAATAATTCCAAATTTTAACATTTCATCGACATACTGGTTTGCGAGTGTACGCTGAAATTGTGGGATTCGATAGGCAGGTACGAAAATTGGTGGTGTATCTGGGTGCACGTTAATCTTGTGATTAATCAGGTTAGTACACCCTAATTGTTCTCCGGGTAATGCTACGGTGTCCCGGTGTGTTTCCAACAGGGTTAACAAATTATTTTCTTCATTAGATTCACCTGAGTGAATTAAATTCTCTTTTATACTTTCTCTATCCGTAGGTTTTATCTCACTTATCACTCCAGCTAAAACTATTTCCATCACGGGGGCGGGACATTTTTCAATACTAACTATGCAAGTCCCCTTTTTAAACTGTACTTCCCCATTCATGTTATTAATTATGAATATATGAGTTTGGCCATCATCGTTCATCTGACATAATGCGTTTTCTACTGACAATCCTTTTACTTTACATAATTCTTCTAAGACAAGAACAGTACTATTCCGTAATTTGCTCTTCATGGTAACTGTCATATAGGAATTAGGAGATATAACTAAATCATTGGTGAGATGGGCGGGAAAAACTGATGAGACAGTACCATTACCTGGGTTTTTAGTCCTGGAGGCTGGGGGGGAGGGTGGTGTGAGTGGATCTATGCACTCATCTGTTTGTGTATGTTTGTTTAAGTTTTTAATATTACCAATTCTTTTTGGTTCTCTTTTACTAATCGGTGAGGACTCTGATGGTATTTCCTCTATGAATTCATTGTCAAAGTCTATTCCATTCATTTGTGGGAGTAAAATTATTTTCTCTGTTCTCATGCATATTAAGCCCAGTAACATATGACCTTTAATTGCTAAGTTTTCAACGATATAAAAAAATGCAGAGATTGGTCTTGTAGTCTCTGTAAAACTAATGTTTAACCATATCATACCTTTTACTGTAATTTGTTTGCCATCTACTGTATATAAGTCTAAATCAGACTCTTCCAGAAAAGTTACTTTCTTTTTATTTCTAAAAATTCTATCTATTTCTTCTTGTGTTATTAAGTTCACTGGAGAGCCTGTGTCTAAAAATAAGGAAACGTTTTGATCCTCACATACAGCTGGTATCAAGATACACTCACTTCCCAACATGCCTCCTATGTGAATTTTAGACTTGCTTTTCTTTACGTTTGTTCGTTTTTTGTCCTGACTTGTCCTTCCCCCGATTTGAAAATGGAAACTAATTTCTCTACTGTCTTGCAATTACTGATCCAGTGCCCTTGGCACCTTTGATGCCTACAGTATGGATCAAATCCTTGTGTCTTTTGTTTGTCTTTTGTTTTAATAAAGCATTCATTCTTTGTGTGTCCTGGTTTTACACAATAATAACATCGAATGGACCTATCTCTTGACTATGATCTGCGAGATCTATCTATCTATTGCCAGATGCCTCAATCCCGTTCGGGGTGGCCACAAATAAATCGCCTCCACGTCGCCCTGTCCCCCGCCATTTCACTGCCCTCCTCCCAACTCACACCGCCCTCTCTCATATACCTCTCCACTCCATCCCTCCAACTCATCCTCGGTCCCCCTCCCTCTCCCCCCCTCCACCTCACTCACATACACTCTCTTCGTCAGTCATTCACCCTCCATCCTCTCCACATGGCCAAACCACCTCAGTGTGTTCCTCCTAACGCTTCCTATCACATCCACATCCACACCACAACGCTCCTTTATATCCTCATTCGTCAGCCTGTCTCTCCATGTGACTCCACAGGCTCCTCTTAAATAACTCATTTCCACTGCTCTCACTCTTGATTTGTGTCCTTCCAACAACGTCCAAGCTTCACTTCCACACGTTAGAGTTGGTATCACAATACTGTCATGTAGTAACTTTTTCACTTCCATGCTCACTTGCCTGCTTCTTATCACTGCTTTCAATGAACCAGCAACCTTTCTTCCTTGCTGTACCCTTTCAAGCACTTCACCCTCCAAACCTCCATCCTTACTCATCACACTACCCAAGTACTTAAATGTACTCACATTTTCCAATTCCTCACCATCCAACCTCGCTGTACATTCACTGACTTCAACTCTCTCAAAGACCATCACTTTACTCTTCCCTACATTCACCTTTAGATTCCGTTTCTTACACACTCTCCCAAACTCATCCACCAAGCCTTGCAGCTCTCCTTCGTCTTCACTCAACAACACAGTATCATCTGCAAACAACAGTACAGGGAGTTTCCAAACACTACCCTCTCTCACCAGGGCCACTCCAACATTCACTACCCTACCTTGTACCTCTTTTATTACCCCATCCAAGTACAGATTGAACAACCATGGAGACATGGCACATCCCTGTTTCAGCCCAACCTTCAGAGAAAAATTCACTCAGTTCACCATCCACACGCACTGCCTTAGCACAATCATACATACTCTTCACAGCATTAAAGACCTTCCCATCTACTCCATATATTCTTAATACTTTCCACAATCTTTGTCTATCCACCCTGTCATATACTTTCTCCAAATCCATGAAAGCCGCAAACAACTTCTTTCCCTTCTCTAGAAACTTTTCCACTAAAGATCTAAGAATGAATATCTGATCTACACGACCTCTTTCCTTCCTAAAGCCTCCCTGTTCTTCTCCAACTAATTCTTCTGTTCTTTCTCTAACTCTGGCAATTAGTATCCTACCATACACTTTTCCTATTACGCTAAGAAGACAAATGCCCCTATGATTACCACACACTTCTTTTTACCCTTTCCCTTTGTACAAGGGAATAATTATACCCGACTTCCAATCCTCCGGGACTCTACCTTCCTCCCAGGCCAATATGCACATTTTCCACATCCATTCTACTACTATCTCTCCCCCATACTTCAGCATTTCACCACACACTCCATCAATTCCTGGGGCTTTCCCCAATTTAACTTTCTTCATTGCTTCCACAACTTCTATCCTACTGATTTCTTCTTGTCTTCTCACCTCCCTCCTCCTCCCAGCCATTCCCCAGCCACTTATACTCGCATTACTTCCATCCTCTATGTTCAACAATTCCTAAAAGTGTTCTCTCAATCTGCTCACTTTTTCTCCCTTCTCCACTAGTAATCTACTATTTTTATCTTTCATTCCCCTGATAACTTCACTTCCACCCTGTCTTACTTTTTTCACCTCTTTCCAGAACATTTTCTTACAGTCCCTCCACTGTACACACAAGTTCCTTCCAAATTCCTCATCCGCTCTCTTCTTACTCTCTCTTACTAATCTTTTCACCTCTCTCTTTCTTTCTACATTTAACTCTCTCTTCCGCCTCTCAACTTCTTCCACGCCCCTATTTCTCATCCATTCATTGTATGCTTTTCTCTTTCGTGCCACAGCCTGTCTCACCTCTTCATTCCACCACGCTGTGCCTTGCACACCCCTCCTTTTTCTCTTCATCCCACACACCACATCACATGCTGCACATATTTCTTCTGTAAATATCCTGCACATGCCTTCCACGTCCCTCATCTGCTCCAATTCATATTTGCCCAATCGTTCCTCCACTTCTCTCTTATATTTTGCTTTTTTCTCATCCTTATGTAACTTTTCCACTCTCCCGTCCTTCCCATCTTCTATTTCTCCATCCTATTTGGATCTTGATTCTGGTCACCACCAAGTAGTGGTCAGAAAGTCCAGTTCCCCAACCTCTATAAGCTCTTGCATCCATTACACATCTTTGCATCCTTTTATCCACACACACATAATCAATCATTGCCTTCCTTTCTTTCAGTTCACCACCCACCCTTCTCATCACTCGCCATGTATATATGTGGATCATTTTGTGCCTGAAGAGGGTATTGGCTATCACCAATCCCCTCCCAGCACAAATGTCCACTAACGCACTGCCATTCTCACGTATCTCAGCAGGCACACCCCACTCACCAACTATTCCATCCTCCTTCACATTCCCTACATTACCATTCATGTCACCGATCAAAAACGCTCTCTCATTCCTTCCAAACTTTTCCATGCACACTTCCACATTTGTCCAGAACTCTTCTCTCACTCTGCTTGCACGATCTTGCGTTGACGCATACACGCACACAATTGCCCACATTTGTATTTCAACTTTCAGTCTTACCCACACAATCCTTGACCCAACTGATCCATACTCTCTTATGTTTTTCTTCCATCTTTTACTCACATTTATACACACTCCTTCTTTTGCCCTCTCATTCTCATCTACTCCTGCACATATACCCCATCCATACTCCCATTCTCTCACACTCTCACCTCTCCATTTAGTTTCAGTTACTCCACATATATCAACTTTCGGACCCTCAAGCACCTGGACAATCTCTCTCTCTTTCACCTCATCATTCGCATCTCTTACATTCCATGTTCCTATTACCATGTTCTTTGTCCGGTCCTTTGTCGTCATCTTTGGGTCAGTCCTTGTCCAAGGCTTCTTGTTCGTCTTTTTAGTTAGTTGTTTTCCGGGGAGGGGCACTAACCCACCGCCAACCCTTTTAGTCGCCTTGTACGACAAGCAGGAATAACTCATTTCCAACTGCGAGATGACTTTCCATATTTAGTGGTGTCTGTGGCGCGAGATCTGCTCGTACTGTGCGGAAATTTATGAGACTGCCTGTGGTCTGGTGTTTGAGATCGTTGCCTCAACGCGTTTGGTTGTTTGCTCTGTCTGCTTTCGAGTCGCAATCGATTTTGTTCTCTGTTTGGGGTAGTTGTTGCTGTTTTCACAGCTGATACTGTCTCAGGCACTCTCATTCTACTAAAATGTGATTGTGTTTCGATCACCCCTGCTTTTCTACACTGCATCTCTATCTTGTTCATTAAGTCTAGTGGGCACATACCTGGGGTGTATGCAATCATCTTGGCGATCTTGAGGGTCCTATCAGGTAACTTACACAAGGCCGCTACATAACCAATGATGTCTAAGACAAGGTCTGGGGACATCTTTCCATCTCTTGTTATCCAGTTTGAATTTTCTAAGGTAGCTAATAATGTTCTTTTGATGGTGGAGACATCAGCAGTTATTTCACTGAGCACATGATCTGTAGTGTGCTCCCTTACAAGATCTACAAACTAATGTAATTCTGGGATTATACCTGGCAAAAAGTTCGTACCTCCAGAAAATTTCATCAATAATTCAGTTATAAACTCATCATATGTCTTAGCTCTGAGAAGCTTATCAGACTTAAGCAAATCTCCTGCAGGGCACCTTTCCTGATTAATCCAAGAGGAAAAAATAGCAATTTCCTCTTGTTCATTTGTTATGTGCCTTTTTACGAAGATCTGTTCATACTGAATGATCAATGAAATAACATCAATACGATCTTTTTCTATGCCAGAGAATTTTGGGGCAGTTTTATCCTCATGATAAACATAAACATGAGGTGGGGATGTTTGATCTGTGGTCTTGGTTGCGTTATTCATTTTCACTGGTTGCTTTGTTAATGTAACTTGGACTTGTTTATTGTTGTGAGGGAATAATGGAATAGGTTTTCCCTGAACGATGAACTCTGATACTAACACGGGTGGATGTGAAAGTATGCCTGTCATATCACTCAGCTAAAAAGAATTGATGCTGCTAAGGTATGGTGTTATGAAATGCATCTTTTTTTTATGTTCTAACTAAATAGATGAGTAAATGAGTTGTAATGAATGATAGTTAATAAGTGTATAAGTGTATATATAAAAATAAGTAAAGGAGGTGATTGTACCTAATTTAAAGCACTGAGAAGAAGTGAGTAAGTATAATTACACCCACTTGATACAGAGGCGTGTTGACAGCAAATGTCGATCTCAGAAGATAAATTCAGAGTTGTTGGAAAATCTCCCTCACGATAATTCTAGGGCTGTGTTGATGGACGATATTACTCCAGAAGTTCCATGGCCTGATGATTTCAGTGTTGATTGTAGTGGTTAACAGCTGTTTCCACATCCATTCTACTACTATCTCTCCCCCATACTTCAGCATTTCACCACACACTCCATCAATTCCTGGGGCGAACCTCAACACAGAACGTCGAATTCCCCCTCAATACTGTTGGAAATAAATGAGTATGAGTAGGAGCTATGTGAATAAGAATGAGTAACGAGCAGTGGGTGATAAGTGCCTGGTTTCAGTCATGCGTTGATTGACGTGGCGTCATCTCAGCAAACACGCATGGTAACGTCGTCTCAGCAGATACACAGTGACGTCAGCTTCCCTCACTGGTAGCTGTGGTGAGTAAATGAGTAGCGATGAGTAACCTGAGTGAGGAAAGGTAAGATGCGTTATGAATGTGGCTCTGGTATTTGCCGTGTCGTCTTGACCTCTGTGAACCTGCGTCAGCAGTGGAGGTAGGGGAGCGGTAGGAGAGCGTGTTAGGGATCTAGTGCTTGTTGCTTTGCTCTTGCTTTTTGTTTACTTTTGTTTTTTTATTCTTCCTGCTGATACTTGAAGTTGCGTGAAGAATCTTATAGGGTTGTCGTGTAGATTTGTTATTTGTAGCTAATCGCACTGCTTGTTGATCCTCACTCGTAACTCGTCGTCGCTACTATATGCTCCATTGTGTTTCATTGATTGTAGAAATGATGGTTCGTAAGCGTAGAGCCGATCATTACTGCCACCATTTATTATATGTGACTCTTTGGTCTTGTAATATGTAAGTCTTCAGTTTTGGTTAAAGTTATTGTGCTAATCGAAGAGCAGGAGGAGTTAAAGATGAATACAGGGAGTTGATATTGATTTATTATCTTCAAAGAAAGTCTAAGTTGAGCAGAGTATGTAGTACACAGGGACGTAATTTACTAAGTGTCGTCGGACCCCTCTTCTTATTTCCTCTCACCACTACCTGTCGGTTCCATGGCTAGCCCCTTTCTAATCTTTGATTCCTACATTCTCGTTTAGCAGGGGTCGTGTCACGTGAGCTATACTGTCTTAGAAGCTTTTAGAACTCTGTATGTCTGTGTGTGTGTACTGCTTCTGGTGCACTTCTAGCATTCCTTCACTTAAGAGTTGCAGGCTCATTTTCTTTTGGTTGATTGTCACTGACACACTTCCTATCTCACACCCTGGCTTGGTGCTTCTATTTATCTACCTATCTATCTATCTATGAGTTGTATTATTGTAAGATGGAGTCCTGACATACCAACAACAAAAGGAAGACTTTGGAGAAGATACGCAGATTCATTTCGTACGAATGGGCGGAGTACTGGTGTACTAATCAGATGTACAATGAAAATGACTTCAAGAACTTGTCAGAAAAAATGAAACCTTACAAAAAAGCACTAGCTCATTGGAGAATCACTGGGAGCAGGAGCCATCCTTACTCAAGATACCAAGAAGTAATCAGTGTGCAGAACGTGCAATCAGAGTGATGCAGGAACTTTATGGGGCCTGCAGAAACAAAGCCAAACTGCAAATTACATTTATTTTAGGTAATAAACAGTGATTTTAAGTATTATATAATGGATTTGTATAAGCTCTTTTATTATTATTATTATTATTATTATACATGTACACATACACTTGCAAAATTCGATTTTTTTTTTTTTTCGGGGTGACCTTTTTTTTCTTTTCTTTTTAACGGAGAGGAATACATGCTTTTTTCTTTGCTTTTAAGCAAAAGTTCATCGACCTGAGGTACAGGAACATAATGCTGTAAAAATGTTATAACCCTAATCTCTCTCTCTCTCTCTCTCTCTCTCTCTCTCTCTCTCTCTCTCTCTCTCTCTCTCCTGTACATATTGGTTATAAACACCATCACATGGACATAACTGTCATCCTGACCACACGGTTAGGAGCAGCACCGTCATTGCGTTCCATATTTACAGTACAAGTAAAACGAAGAAAAGAAAACGCCCATCCACGTTCATCATCCTAATCTGAGTTACCAAATTTCCATTTCATTGCGCAGGAAAAAAAAAAAAAATCCTTTCCGTTTCCAGCGTTATACACCAGTTTACCTTTTGGCAGTGTGGGAGATACGAATTAGTCACTTGCAGACTTTGCTGACGACTGTCATTTTTACCTGTGGCAATTTACAAAAATCAGTACTTACAGAACACTGTAGGACATCCTGGAAATGAAAACCAAGCCTGTCCACAGTGAAGCTTGATGATTAAGCTTTGAAAAACGGGTGTGGTTCAATATTTGATATCAAACCACTTGCGATTTTTATCTTTCTCGAGACAGCCAAAACATGAGAGAGAAAATCCAGGGGCAGCCAGACGACCATCAAAGCGATAATACCATAAATACATGGATGTTAAAAAGAAAGCATTTTAAAGGCCGGGACAGAGACAAAATATTTGATGTACTATTGCGGACACTAATATCGATCCACTTCAGTTCGATAAATAATGGGAGAGCGAACAGTAACTTTTGAAACGTAGTAATGTGCTCTTCGGAACGCAGCAGATTTTTCAGGGTAATGCATAAAGGTTTCATAACTGTTCGTCTTAAAAGTGAAGCTACATTACTGACTGCAACTGTACATATATTAGTTCCGACCATTCCTTAGTTTTCAACTGCGCTGTTGGGCCCCCCTTAGAAATTGCTCATGCCTCCCAAGCTGAGCATCACGGCCTTAAGGGGGTATCACACGGCACTTCATACAAGGTTTGCCGAGGATACGATGGTAAATCGGAACGGTAACGTGGTAAAATTGCCGAAGATACCACGGGCATTTGGAATTCATCTGAATGGATTCCTGCCGATCATATGACGGGCAAAACAGTGTGACCAAAACCCAGGTGACTCGACAGAGAATATCTCATACTACAGCACTGAACATTTAGCCTAACACTGAATACTTATTAATATTTTAGAATAAATATCAATCATTTTGAAACCCTTATAAAGAGTTAATATTTCCTATACCAAGGAAATTGTGATGTCGATAAAATAATCACGTGTTTACAACTGAGGATTCCACTGCAGCTAGATGTACTGCTACCAGTCATTTTTACCGAAAGCCATTTTAACCGATGGGGCTCCTGGATAATGTGATGTGATGTATACTTCTCATCGGCGTGTGTACCTGTTTGTAAACAAAGTTACTTCTTATTCTCTACCGAGTCAGCGACAGCTATCACTTTCCACAGTCGCGAGATGGGGCTCTGGCAACAGTGTGAGAAGCATGTCCTTTGCCAAGGATACGAGGAATGTGTTGATAGCATCCAAGTTTCGTTCCACTTAAATCTTCATCGGTCGTTCCTGATACGAGGTACCGTGTAATACCCCATTTACACATCACCACTGGCTGCACCAAAACCACTCCCCCAGCCCCCTTACCCTCGTAAACTGAAGTCCTCCCTACTAGAGATTATTTTGATATTATGGACACACAATTCTTTGCAGTAGCCTGTTTCATTACACATCACCCGTTCCATTATAAGACAGTGACACACAGAGCAACTAAGCATATAAAACAATTACCATGCAAACCTTATCAAACACTCTACAACAACATCCTATCTCCAGACATTCCAACATTAGCCATGAAGAACCACATCCATACTTACTTCAGGCGCAAGGCAATACAACAATTCGATCAGAGTAATATATTACAAGCCTCTCTTTCAAACACCCACTCATCAGTGTCCATAAGTAGAGATGATTGAATTCACCTATCCAAGCGTAGATCTAACCTACAGTATCAGCTTAGATTCGGATCGGGTGGAAGCACAAACGACACGTGCTCTACTTGCAGAATAGGCCCAAACAACATAACACACAGAATAAAACACTACACACCACATATCAAACAACATCGACGGTTCAGAGAACCTGCAGTCGACAGGTCCTCTCGACCAAACGGACCGGGGTTCAGCAACAAAAACTATCGTGGTACAGGGGCCAATGGTTGGACTACCGTACTCCAACACATCATTTTAAGCTTGCATACCAGCTTATGGTACATCCCTAAATGGTATTACATGATCGAACACCTCCAGTCACCTTTTGGGGAAGGAGCCCATGAAAATTCGTCACGCATACATTTTAGATGTGGAAACATCTCTTAGAGCAGCTCTGTTCTTCAGTCACTCCCGTAAAATTCAGCGTGCCCCACGTTACGGTTATGATGGTCGCGCATATGTCTAGTGTGTGTGTGTGTGTGTGTGTGTCTGTGTGTGTGCATTTTATTTTTGTCACATTAAAATATTTCACATTAAAATATTTCATGTGACAACCAAAAGTTCACTGACATTCACCTTCCAGCATTAAGTCCTATGTTCCAAATTTCTCAGTCTTCCTCAAACATCAGGAGTATCCTTCCTCGTCATACTGATATGGTGTATGCTTCATAATACTATTACATTTAACCCCTCTTATCCAGTAACTATTTTTCATTCTGAGCACCCCAACATCAGTCGATTTTATTTATTGTTAAGCCTGTTGTGAAGAGGTTAGTGAAGGCTGTATGTAACCACTGTAGTTCGAATCTAGTTCGAAAAGTATATGATAATCAAGACAAAGTAATCCGCCTACCAAGGAGTATAAAAAACGTCACCGGAATAAACAGCTGTATTTTAGATTATGTACCACTTTTCATTACATTCCATAATACTCATTCCTCCCTGAACATTATGGAACATCCATCGTTCATACATTCTTTTGCTGTGTGCCTCATATTGACATGGCTTTAAGGAATTTCAAGCAACACCAAAGCCGGCACGAAGTGTAGGTGGTCTATTGATCGTGATGGTACTATTGGCATCTACAAGCTCTGTCACCTCTGCTATTTTTCTTTCCGTGGACGTTAAATTCATCTGTCGTGATTCTACAACAAACGATACCAATGACATTGATCTGCAGCTAAATAAATGAATGCTGGTTGTTGCGGATCATGGTTCTGCTTTTCCTTGAATAGTGCGAAATCAGTGGAGAAAAGAGCAAACGAGGCGACATACCTTTAGTTGCCGACTTTACTTCCACAAGTATGCACTCACATAGAAGACCTGGAACCCACTGTTCTGAGAAGCCTGGATCTCGAGGTTCAGAATCGGGTAATTTCTTCCCTGAGGCTCATCTCACCGTGGAAAGTGATCATCCCCGACCTACATCTCGTGACAGCTCTCTGGAGAGGTCATCAAGGCACAGCTGAGAGAAAAATCAAGAATATTCTGAAACCAGCATGCCAGTAGTTTCCGGGGTGTCAGGGAAGGAGGATATTGTAAGAAGTTATCCATAAAAGCTTAATGGTATTACCAGAGGAGGCAAAGTGGTATTACGAACAGAATAACCACGTAAGTGTCTGCAGAAGGAGCCTAAGGGGATTATATGTAGTAGGTTACTTTACGATCAAGATAACCCGAAACAAATCACTTCTAATGGGTGTAAGTAACGGTTAAATACTCAAATGATTGTTGGTATTGTAACCCAAGGCACATCTGTGCCTGAGCCCGACGGACTACTGGCTGAAGTCTATTCTTCCGTAGTCCACCATCTTATTTCCAAGGGACTGGGAGGGGTTTGATGCACGTCTGTATATGTGGGTAGCGGTGTCATTTGGTTATATCAGTACGATGGCATGAATGGATTCCTCTCCAGCATCTATTCCTGTGATAAGGTATGGGTGAAAGTTTAAGCTCGGCTGTATTACATATTCAAAGAACATAGCTGAGCAATACTAGCAGGGTGAAGAGTATCTGTACACCTGAAGTAATTTGTATTTTATGTATTGTTTGTAAGTTTTATGCTAACGTGAAGTAGCTTCACAGACAAAAAGCTACAGCCTTAGCTCAGGGTTGAGGAAGACTTAAAGATCGGCAAAAGTAGGAGAGTTATGGTAAGGTTTTGATATTTACTATTAATCCTCAGACAAATAAGATTAACTGTCACTACCAAAAATGAAATACAGTTATGTCTCCGGTCTGAAGAGGCAAACACTGGGCACACCAGATGCAGAAAATCTCTGCTACTGAGGAATATTTTCGTTATTCCACAAATGTCAGTGTTTGTCGTTTGAATCAAATTTTCCTCTCGTCTAGGACACTGTTAGCATAAAAGTTTTTCTTTAACCGTAAGTGTTTTCCAGATTTGATATTGCATTGGTAAATTTGCTGCTTTGCTAGTCATGTTATGTTCATTAAGGAGATGTAGTAAACTGGAATTAAACTTGTCATCCTAGCTCCAAATTCCCACATTCATATGAAATGGGTTGATAAAGCGCACTGCTCTTTGATCTCACTGAAGACATGAACCTTACGGGCATGGGTGCATCAGGTACAGTCACGCGCATCTTTTCATCCCACATTCACATTAATTCTGACGTGTAAGGGCCTCGTCACTGTTTTGTCAGAAACATACATATGATCCTATTTAATATATGGCTTTGAACTTTCGTAACACGTTTTCTTTTAATAATTATTCTGCATATTTCGACTTAGTGTCTTGTTGTTAATTACTGATGCAACTAGGTTGATATCAAAGCAATATAAATAACACACAAGAGAATGTTATTGTTAAAATGCAAAATAAATACTTAAATAAGAGATGCTACAATGTCTTCGATGACAGTTGCAACACGCACTGCATTCTGACGTAAATTGTTCGATCGTGCAGGTCAGGGTAAATGCTGGAATATGAACACCCTCATTCGTTAGGCATGTTCTCGGCATTCCGTTCTGAATGACAGATATGATGCAGGTGACTCTGAATAACATTATGCCCTGAACGTGCACCCATGAAACAGAGGCTCGTATTCTCGCCGGTTAAGGAAGCTTCCTAACATCTCTCTGTTAGCAATTCATTTTTGGATATGACTAGATAATATCCCGTATGTTAATTGTACAGAGTATGGCGATATAGGAAGGATTTATGTTACAGGGAAGAGAACAGTAATGTGTAACAAAGAAAGTAAATCGCTTAGGAAAATGTGTTGGGGAGCTTCCTCAACCGACGAGAATACGTGCTAGTGCTTTCATCCCAGCTCTTACCAAGCTTGACGATAGAACAGTTTAAGTTGGAATGTGATCAGTACTCTACGTGGCATCTCAGATTTCCTGGCATCTCTTTTTCAACAGTATATTTTCCATTTGGCACGTTCTTATCGTCTTATTTGTTACTGAGGGAGATTACATCGGTTGTAAAATATATGAATAGAATAAAGTAAAATATCAGAGTATAATAAGCATAACAACTGTGATGAAAAAGGTGTTAGTATGAAGCATCCAGTGCACCCAGATGACGGTCCAATGTTCAATTCCGAATTAATGTGACGAAGGCCTAAGATCAACTAGTATGGGATCACCCATCTGTCAATGTGTGTTTGGGTGGCTGAGAGGCGGTGTGAAGTTGGATGGTCATCGGTTGAAGTGTGAGGACATCGGAGTCACTGACCTGTATACAGGATACGGTTTTCATACTACTTCACCATGTCAACTATGAATTGAGATGACAGGCGTTGATACTGAATTATATATAACTGATAAGTCAGTCTATGTAACTGGCGAGTTCCGTTCAAAATCTGGGTGCACATTACAACTCGGATCTCAATTAGAAGGAGCGTATTTAATCAGGCTGTCGGAAGCTGTTATCTGCACAGTAGAACCTGCATTTTGTGAGACACTTTCGAAACAGAAGTTGCCACTTAATAGTGGTTCATGTAACAGTCATATCTCGTGATGACTGCTGTAATACGCTATGGATAGGTCGTCCAAAATAATATTAAAGTAAGTTTAGGCTGTGCTAAATAGGACAGCAAGGCTTATCTTTCGTCTATCCCCGGGAACTCCCACTACATCATTATTTTCTGAGTTACACTGGCTGTCAGAAAAAGCTTGAGGAAAGGTTAAATTGTCTTATGATTTTCAAGGTTTTCATATCTAGCGAACCGAAGTATCCAACTGAATTTTAAAATCTGTCTGCACGCTCAGATGTGATGCTGCGAAGTGAGATAATCCTTTACGCCTCGAGGACCCAGGACGATCATTTATCTTTCTCCGATCGTTAAATTTTCTGTCGTCACTAGGTTATATAACAGACCGTCGCTGTCCATGAAACAGCTGACTTCTGCCGAATCTTTCAAGGAGTAGCTCAAAGCCTTTATTTATTTATTTATTTATTTTTTTTGAAGTTACGGTCTTGAGAGAAGTGATGAGATGGTTGATTACAAGGTTCACGTGTTTGCGAATGGAGAGTAGCGCCCTTACGTGGTGGCACCGATATAACGAGGCGCTTCTGCTGTCCGGTTATACAAACGCCTCCCAGCTCCCTCCCAGCTCCCCTATTGAAGGATGGTGGACTGTAGGAGAGGACACTTTCAGCAGTCCATTCGACTCAAGTTCACCTGAGTCTGAGGCTGCAGGAGCAACAGCAACAACAACAACGACAACAACAACAACAATTAAGCTGTGTTTACTTGAAGCTAGCAGTTGGAGCCTAACCTGGGTTCTTGTTCCTGTAACTGGTTGGCTGTCGAAATGAATGATATTCCAGTCTAAACAACCTCTTCATTATCTCTCCATTTTTTTCTCTGCCTTGCAGCTGCAGGTCATATGAATGACTGAATGTTGATCTCAAATGATTATCAAAGACACAGCAGTTAACACAGGAAGCACATCGGTAAAGCAAATACTTTACAGTATATATGGTGACACGTTGGCCTATAGGACCTGGAACTATGACGTCATAGACCCGAAAAAAGATTTTCACAGTCTTTATAAATAAATTCTATTAATCTTCACAATTGCCTGATGTCATTCACGTTATACATCGCATTAATAGAACCGACTGACATTTACTTGTCTCCTCCACATTAAGTATAGTTACTGCCACTTTGTTTTGTTTATGATTAATGACAGTTCCTGTAACTGTAAAGATGCAATTGTGTTTTGGGGACACTAGGAAATTCCTATGCAGAATTGGCGCTTTTGGGGCAAAACACCTGATTATTATTATTATTATTATTGTTATTATTATTATTGTTATTATTATTATTATTATTATAATTAAGAACTCCACATTCTGTGAAGTTCTTGGTGACATTGTAGATATTATTTATTTATGTAGGATGGGTGGGGGGATCTAGAAGACTGGCATTACAAGACCGCTCGAGACAGAGACTTGAAATTTTCAGGAGTGATGTATCTTGGTTGCAGGCTTCTTTTGGCACATTTTTTTTTCCTAGCACTGGCGCCGCACACACCCTATGTTATTTATTTATTTTTTTCAAGTTTTGTTCTCCTCTGCAGCAAAAACACCTGTGTCGATTGCTTTGCATGTAGCACCTGGGTATTGATACTGAGATCCAAGAAATACGTTTTGAGATATAGAGGAAAAGAGAAATGGCAGCCTCATGCCTGAGAGTCCTTATTCGGATTTTGAACCCCCTCGGTGGAAATGTAGTGGGATTTGAGTGAACATCATTTACATAGTATGAATGACCTTGACCTTGGTATCAAGGTCATAAGTCAAAATCCGGAAAAAAAAAAATTGAATCATACCAAAAATCCCATAATCTAGGTCCACGAAGATAAAAGTATTTTCACCTGAAATGTGGAGTTCTTTGAACATTGCTTCAGCAATTTCAGAATTCTAGTTATTATTATTATTATTATTATAAAATGTCATTTGTTATAATCGAGTTTGACACGTCTTCTCTTTCACCCAGGTCTTTATGAAAGTATACCTGGTATATGGTTATCTTTCCGTTACTATTTCTGCAAATGAAAGGAAGCAGATTATCTGCTGTTAAGAGATGAAGACATGATGATAACGATGATGACGGAAATAGAGTGTAAACGGTGTCGGGGGATCCAGTAGTGTATTAGTAATCCCGGCCAATACTTGTCTTGACTGACCATTAGTGCGACTGCTTCTGAATTCAGCTATAGGGCTGGTCAGACTCGTTGTCGAAGTTTGTTTCCTTTTGTCCTTGTTTTACGCAGCACTACGTATGGGGGAAGATACCGTGACTCGATTGATAACGTGTTTTTCTTGTGATGCATTTGCCTGAGTCTAGGTTCGACCTCAAACCATGGAAGTCTGTCCCTTTCATATGCTTACATGTGATCACAACTTCACACCCTGTCGGTTTTACCGATGGGATATACAGACTCTAACACATACATTTCTCCGTTACAACACTTCGACTATCACATGCATCGCTTGTCCTTCACTCTTTTCCTCTTCGTTTTTCAGCAGCATCGAGAAGAGCTAATTCTAGGTATCACTCTCTCTCCGAGGAGAAGGTATGGTCTTGGAAATACAAATACAGATCGAGGTGTTTTGTGGAAAATGTTTTTCCCCAGAGCGAGTATTTGTTGCGCTCTTATCTTTTAAAATAGTTATCCCTGTTTAAAGCAGAGGAATAACTCAGAGAACGTTTATTATTAATTCGAGCGGTTTCTTAACCCAGAGATTTACCTCTAGTTCTGTTTAATAATTCTTATTATTAATAAATTAAATGCTGCTGCGTTTAACCTTTGTGGACAACTATACTATAAATACGTGTAAATACTTAGGAAGTTTCCCTTGTCATGACTGTGCCTGCGTTGTAGGATGACGTGGTATCCTGAGGGGAAAACGGAGGAAGGTGTAATGCTGAGTAGAATTTGGCTCGACTTCTCGTCCCAAATCAACTCAACACGGAGCGGGGTCCTCTTTCGAGACCGGAGCTAGTGCAATGAAGAGAGGCAGGACATAAAAACCTTCGGCAACACCATACACGTGTATTATTTCAGTCAGACACAAGACATTTCAGTAGACATTACATCACAATATAGAGCAATACAAAACCTTATCTAAAATATTGTGTATCTCGCAGGATACTAGCTTCCTAGATATTAATGACAATACAACAAATCTTAGTACTAGGAGTACAGTAAATACCCGTGCGCGCGGAGCGCGTGAGGGGAGAAGGGGGGGGGGTTTGTGACCTACCAGGAGGGGGGGGGTTTGTGACCTACCAGGAGGGGGGGGGGAGTAGGGAGACACGGAGAGTGACTTAGAACGGCGAGGGGGAAGTTATGGTAATATTTAATGAGGCCCGATATTAGCAAGGGATTTTAGGTGTTTTCTGTTGGCAAGAATTCTTTGACAATTAACTCTGGTTCTTGTTTGAACTTTAAGAGCGGGGGTGAGGAATGGAGAGAGTTTTTAGGGATAGCGTGCGGAGCAGGGGAATATAGTTATTACTCGCTGTCCTCGTTGTTTTGGTGACACTAGGTTTCTGTCGGCACAACTTTTATATTACACATCTCCCCGGTATGTTATGTAGACTCGCACTTCCTAATGCGTATCAAAGTCGGAACCCTCGTAAATTCTATTCCACTGTATTACTCAGAGCTTAGCCAATAGCACTCCAATAATGTGTTAATCTTTCTTCGGGCTCTAGAGAGAAGTCCTTAGAAAACTTCGGGATGACACTCGCACGTATTTTCACTTGAGGTCTCTACCCACATTCTTGCCCTTTAACGGAGTATTATGTCCTGGTTTACCCCAATGGAAATTACATGAAATTACTGCACTAGTCTTATTCTAAGAGGAAGGGAGTCTCACTTAACCTACTTCACGATTATTACAGGATCACTTGTATATCTCGTGGAGAGAAACACGGTTACCTCAGTGATGATCCGGTCGGACTGAGGGCGTCGTCAGGGTAGGGCGAGCCGGGAGGGCACGGGGCGACTCGCTAGGGCGTCCTCTCACGTCCGGGGGTTTCCGGACTGGGCTCCGGTGTAAGGCCCTTGGGACTGGGGCCGAAGAGGGCTAGGAACCTCTGGGTCAGGTCCCGGCGTCGCGGGGGCGTGGTGAGGTCTCGCCCGGGTGTCATTGGGCGGGCCGGAAGAGGCGACGGACTGCGGTCTCCTATGAGCAGGGGCGCCGACAGGGGAGGACTGCGGCAGCGGCTGTCACGGGGGCCCGACAGGTGGGTCTTCTCAAGGGCCTCGCGCAGGGAACAGAGGCCGGGGGAAACAGGGAGGTCTTTCCTCCTTACTATACCCTGGGAGCGACCATCGATCGCCTCTACCGGAGTGCTGAGGGAGCGACCGTGGATCGTCTCTACCTGAGCTTTCAGGGAGCGACCATTGATCGTCTCTTCCTAATTTTTATGGGAGCGACCATAGATCGTCTCTACCTTGTTTTTATGGGAGCGACCATTGATCGTCTCTACCGGAGTGCTGAGGGAGCGACCGTTGATCGTCTCTACCTGAGCTTTCAGGGAGCGACCATTGATCGTCTCTTCCTGATTTTTATGCGAGCGACCATAGATCGTCTCTATCTTTTTTTTATGGGAGCGACCATTGATCGTCTCTACCGGAGTGCTGAGGGAGCGACCGTGGATCGTCTCTACCTGAGCTTTCAGGGAGCGACCATTGATCGTCTCTACCTGATTTTTATGGGAGCGACCATAGATTGTCTCTTCCTTTGCACTATCAGAGCGACCATAGATCGTCTCTACCTGAGGGGCGCTGCCTGGAGTATAGTTTCTGACTCCACCCCTAGCTAACTCAGTGATTCCGCCACGCGAAGGTAGTGTCTTTCGCCTACGGTGGCGGCGGCGTGGTGGTTGAATGTCACAGGGGCGCACGGCCCGGGCTGACATGCGTCGTTGTTGCCCGGAGTGGTGATGGCTAGTGGCGGCTACCCCGTGGGGTCTGAGTGGGGGTGTCGGCATTCTCGTGGGCGAACTCCGTTGTTTCTGGTTCGCCCTGTTGTCGGGGATACTATGGTATTCTCCGGGATATTCTGGAGTACCGTATGTGTGTCTGTTAAAGCCACGCATTTCAGAAGGTCTAACATATCTTGACATAGATAAAGTGAATATTTGGCTTTAATTTGATTTAAAACTAAGCTTGACTTGTTAAGCTGGAGTCTCCTTGTAAATTTTATGATGTAGTTCACTGTACTTAGGTAACTGTAATTAAATAATATTTGGCATCTCTGAATCCTATGAGGGGAGAAAGACTCACCATTTATCGTTCTGTTCCTAAAGCTCGTTCAAGCCACACATTGTAGAACAAGCACCAAGAACGCTTGGAAAGGCGCAGGCAAACCGACCGAGAATTCAAGCCTGTCGTCATCTGTTATTCTAACTCTATCTAGCTAAGTAACCTTTCTGGTTTGTCCAAACCAGGGAGACTAGGTAGGATATAAGGAGATAATTACTGGTGAGTTAGAGTATTAATTATACCCTATTTTCCTAAGAGACTTCTGGCATTTGAATTTAATATTTGTTGTTGTTAGCCTAACACTCACCAGAAAGGAGTGCAAAAATTTCTGACATGTATACCTGATAACTGCCTGTCGTATTCCAAGAAAAGACTGAATCTCGAAAAAAATTCACTATCTTCCTTAATGACCCCTCGTGCAGTCAACAGCCATCTATCCTAGGCTTTTTTTTTTTTTTTTTTCATTGGGACGGGAAGGAGCGGTAGGTTGGGAAGGTTAAGCAAGGCTCTATACGTCCACTAATTTTTCGATTATTCAGAGCAAGGGAAGGTTCTTGAAGGGGACCAACATTTCACGAAAGCATCGCCAAATTCTAAATATATATCCAATATGGATGGCACTGTGTAGGCGCCTTAGAGTTTACATACGAACGTGTGTCTCTATCTGTTACGCACATGGCAGTTGCTGAGGCTTAGGAAACGGACTTCCATGCCTATGGAAGTAGTTAGATACTTACATAAAAAATGAGAAAGATTAAAGGCCTTAACGATAAAGGAAAATGACAGATGCTAATGTGAATGCACTACAGTAGTCCTATGGTGGCATCATTACCGGATGAAAGAACCTATACGTAAAAAGAGTTTACAAATGAATCAGTTTTGATATACGAAACCCATTGCCCAGATTTACTGCGAATGGAATTTAGCTGCAAGAATACTGGTACTTAGCGCACGATCTCCACTTACCGGTTGACAGTCTCGATGCTTTCAGGCTCTAGCTTTGGGGTTACCCCCTAGATTTAGCTGTTTAAAATACAGTAACGAACTCCGCCATCTATTTGAGACGATGGGCCGTGTTATGTTCATGTCAAGTATATCTATCTTACCAGACGGTGAATTTACATAGAAAATTACTAATGCCATTTATATCCACCAACAAAGTTGGAGGAAAACTTGTATTCACTCGTATGTTCGTTTATTTGTTTGTTTGCTTGGGCACAAGATATCCCAAAAAGTTGTTATGTGATTTTAGTGATATTTGGTGGATAGGGGGGTCAAGAAAGAATTGGTTAGATGTTGAGGTGGAGTCGGATTCAAGTACAAAATAAATAAATAAAAACAGAATATTGCCGCTGTTGGAGGAATGCTTTCTCTGCAACCGTGTAACAGAGCAGACTAAAACCGTAGAGTTAACTGACTATGATAGAAAAGTATTCGTCTGGTCGGACTGAGGAATTAGTACAGTAACTAATAAATTTTTTAGGAGTTGGCAAAGGAGTGCGCTCTCTGAAGGATTTCTAGTTATAGAGAATTTTTAAGCCATACCGGTGTATAGATGAGAGGCTTTGTAAGTTCGCATCCAAACGTGTGCTAGAACAAGTGCTGGCAACATGTAAACAACACATTACTGAACAAGCTGCAAACATGCTCGGAACAGTGGCGTCCAGACCACTTTGGCAACATCATGATGAAGTCTCAGCTGCCTTCTATGGACACACATATCTCATCACCTCTGCTGCCAGTAAGCTGGAAGCTGCACTGAAACATGTTTGCATACGTCTGTCCAAATACTGCTGCATACATGTATCCAAACATGTGGCCAACTGTGTTGTCAATACATGTTCGAAGGCACGTGTGGACCTGCCCTAATGTCCATAACATCCTTGTAAATGGCAATGGTTTTATGAGCAGAGATGTCAGTCACAAGATCTGACCAACCATTATAGCTTTAATAAGGCAGCCTGATGTCAAACTACGTACTACATGGTCTGAAAACGTTGATCTTATACATTTTCGTCATTTATTTTTGCATACAACATCCTTCATCTGTACTAAATCATGGTCTTTTAACATCTTCAACTTACGGAGGTAATCTGAATTTTGTTCTTAATTCTTTCAGATTCTACCGGATTAGTACAATCCAATAAACAACGGAATAATAAAGGATGTATCTAACACTTCCAGTTCGAAAGGTTTCCCCCGCATTGAACATAATTGTATTTAGCAAAAGCAAAGTCCAGACGTTATGGCATTGAAAGTCTTTAGCGAAAAACTTTGCATAAATACCCTAGGTCAGAATATCCCCTTTAGTCCGGTGACGTATATTACTGGTATAGTAGTGCTATCTATGTGGAGACTTGTTGTGAACGGCAACTTAAGGCCGTACCGAACCTGTCCAGTTCAAAAACTTACCAAGCCGACTTTAACTGTCTGGAGACAGCGAGAATAAAGTAAAACTGAGAAAAGAAAAAAAAAAAAAAGAGACATCACCGTATTGATGGGATTAACATGCCCTTTGCAGAAGTCAACTGGCAAGGAAGAGGTACAAAAAATCCTACGTCCACGAAAATAATGGTCCTAGTTTTACCCTATTTCAGCCAGAAAGAAGCCTTTATTACCTCACCCGGGACGGAGTCCAGCGAGGTATTTTTTTGCTGAGTTTGTTTGTTTCTTAGTTAGGAGCATTGTGGAAAAACTGCTGAATGATATTACATGAAACTTTCAGGATATGTGGGCACTGGTCTAAAAAGACTATGATTAAATTTCGGGGGTAATCGAGTGACCCTGAAAGATCATTTTCAGAGGGCTATAACTGGAAACCGGTTGAAGATACAGATATTTACTATTATCAACATACAGGAACTCCCATATGGGCTTTTATTTGGCACCAAGACCTTTGATCTTGACAGGTGAAACTCAAGGTCACGGATAATCAGGGGTCTATAACTCGAAACTGGTTGCAGATATATATTTACTCTCATTAACATATGGGAAGTCATGTATGGGCTTTTAATTGGTACCATGACCTTTGACCTTAAGTGACCATGAAAGGTCAAACTCAATGTCACGGATATTCAGAGGTATATAACTCAAAGCTGGTTGAAGATACATATTTACTATTATCATCACATAGGAAGTCCCACGTTGTTATTTTTATTGATACCATGACCTTTGACCTTAAGTGACTTTTAAAGGTCAAACTCAAGGTTACGGACATTCAGGGAGCTATAATTCGAAACTGGTTGAAGATAGAGATACTAATATCAGGATATAGGAAATGTCATTTGGGCTTTCACTTGGCACTATCACCATTGACCTAGAATGGTCGGGCTAGGTTTGTTGTGCCTGGCACCACTTGTTTAATGTCTGTCGACTGCGCGAGGGCCTTTAACCCCCTAACAACATGAAGCCGTCCTTTGTATTTAATTCTTGGCGCTACAAGATGATTATATTCAAGCTAGAAAGAACCTTTGCTAATTGCTGTGTCCCCAGTGAACTGTTGGCTGAAACTCCCATTCTTCAGTCTACAATCCTCCTTCCAGGGGAGAGGGAAGGAGTGATGTGTGTATAACAAACACCAGAGCTGCTCAGTTATATCAGGGCCATCGCGTAAAATCATTCCTTTCCAGAACGAAATGAAGATGAAATCTAATCCATCTATATCGAAAAATCCTTAAGATGAAGAAAATTGTCTGATGGTGTAAAAAGTGCAATAAATACAGTACACGTCATCGAACTGATGGAGTTAAGAAGCCAACTGATTTGGCTTTAATGTATCTGTGACAGTTCTGTGAGTCTCGTGGCATGATATATTCGCTGATGAATATAATTAAAATATATGTTTGATACTAATATAGCGCTCCAATTGTAACTTTAAGTGGTAACAGAATGTTACAGTGTATGTTTTCCTGCAGTATGCTTAAGCCACCGTGTCTGGATTTCGCTACATATATGGGAAACGTTATGAAAAAACGTCTTTCGTCCAGTCGTTCTCCTGAGTTTATATTCAGTTCCTCACCGTTCTTTGGATTTCATGGCTCCCATGCTTTTCGGACTGGCTAAACATACAGCTGTCAGACTCTTTGGGTGGCGTTAAACTTTCCTCTCCCCTACCCACACAGACTTTCAGTCCTCCCTCCACCTCCCCTCCATACATACTCTGCCCACTGCCTCTACATCCCGTTACCATGACAACACATCCAGAATCACCACTACCAAACAAGCACCCAAATTCAGTGTGCACACATGAACGCGCGAAGCTCTTCATCGTCATCATCATCATCATCAGCAGCAGCAGCAGCAACAGCAGCAGCAGCAGCAGCAGCATTTTACATTTTTCGTGTCTGCATATGTAAGCCGTTGGTTAAGGCAATTCACAAAGCTGCACGATCTCTCATTATTTGCTGAGCAAAACAGTTCGGTCCCTATTAATAAAACTAAGGGCACTAAGGTGTGGACGTGTCCCCAGCTTTTGACGATAATATCTTCAGTATGTAATGATGACTCAAGTTTGACCTTCTTGAATCATTGATGGCTACACTTGGTAATGAGGGGTGTAGGTTAATCGCATCCAGCAATTAAAATTGTTCCATAAATGATCGTTGAAATTTTGGAAATTATTTGCTTCTTCGCTGTCTGAGTTTTAATAATACTGCTCTAATATCGATGATGAACTTTTATCAGCTCCGCGTCTTACGGTTCACTTGCACGGCCTCCCATTCTTCATCCATCCACATTTAAAGTCATATGTCTCGCAACTCAATTTCTTCCTCAACTCTCTAACATATTCGAATCACTCCGGTCTATTCCTGCCATACTTTTTTAGTATCCAGCCTACCTCTCAACACTTTATTGGATTACTTTTTCTCAGTGACACATTGTACTTCCATATAACAGTTCTCATTCATTGCGTTCATGTCTTTGTTTATCGGTTGTCTTGATTAACAATGTTTCACTACACTTTTACGTCGCACTTCATACACAAATTGAGTACACTATGAAACTTACCTTTAAACGGTGGGAGGCCCGTCTATCTGTCATGAAACAGGAGCTTCCTAAATCTTCAACTTATGTACAGTTCCATCACAAGCATTAATCATGCCTCCGAGAAAACTAAAATTTTTCAGTATTCTCGAGGAATATATTCCCTTAGCCACTCATATCAAATTGTTTGCCAAGTTGCCAAGATAAACAGCACATCTAATATCTTGCAGTCAAACCCTGTGTCAGTACCGCTCTCTGGGCTAATATATGGCCCGGGCCTCCCAAAAGGCGAGGCAATCTATAACAACAAGTACCGCTCTTATGTCCCCACCTGTTACGTTACACTGAGTAGTAATGGAACCCCTAAGAGAGGTCACACTGTAAGCCTGAGAGAAAGTAGGCTCTTTATCCAAGCCATGTAGTAGATCATGAGCTATGGCCAAGCAGATCATTAGATGGAGAGAAAACTGCAACTTAATCGACGTGGGCATGCAATGATTATTTTACACAAAAAGTAACTGAACAGGGGTTTGTTTCCTATTCACAGTAATCCTTGTTTAATTTACATTTTTGTCAAGGCCTCAAAATCAGATCGAACAGTTTATGTCGACTATATTACCTCTAGCTACTCAGCATCTCAAATCACACCCTGTTAAGTTCCAACATCCCGAGCGTTATATACTAGAGGAAGTACCCGGTGTTGCCCGTATGATCGTGAATACCAGCATTGCCTGGGACCCTGGATGGCCACTCCTCCTGTGGGAGAAGACCCCAGGGGTCCCATTTTACCCGCTGAACCTTTGTTCTTCCATGGGATCATTTCCCCATAGATATATTCCCCATGGACCTATTGCGACCATGGACCTATTTCACACCACCACCTACCAACCAACGCTGCCTACTTCACCGGTCCGTCCAGCCATTACCCTGTTGTAATATTATGATCTAAGAGGTAAAAACTCTACGGTAATTGACTGCCATGATTCCACCACGTTTATTTGAGTATTTCTAATTAGTTATAATCTTGGTCATTAGGGGCACCACTTTAGAAACGGTAACGACATACCTATATTCATGGTAAAAAGTTCTACTTGTTGGAGCTGTTTAGAGATTATGTATACATCCCTCGATTTTCTGTAGAGGACAGAGAGACAGGCAGAAAAACTTTCTCATCCATCTATTTATCTATCTACATCTTCCTCAATTTTCTGTAGAGGACAGAGACAGACAGACAGAAAAAACTTTCATATCTATCTATCTGTCTATCTATCTATCTATCTATTTATATATACCAGTACATATACACAGTATATAAGAGCATAACTGTGTGTGTCTGTCTTGAACTTTGAGCACAGTATTACGTAAAATGGTAGTAGATAACAACAGACTCTAAAGCACCTTTTTAAAGGACACTTTGGGATGTGCTTTAAAAAAAATCCTGAAAATATCATGGCGATGTAAAGTGAATGTGAAAATAGGCTACAGACGGCAGCGCTCTTTGCAGCACGGGATTACAGAGCCTGGTAAAAACGATCCCAGTGAGATTATATCCAGCTGTGAAACACACTCTCTCTCTCTCTCTCTCTCTCTCTCTCTCTCTCTCTCTCTCTCTCTCTCTCAGCTATTTTTATTGTCTATCTATCTATCTACAGTATATATATATATATATATATATATATATATATATATATATATATATATATGCGATATATATACTGAATATCGTTAGGGAGTACACTGTACCACCAGTCCAACAAGGCAATACTGCCATGGTGATTGGCAAGCTGGTGACAGGGACAGCTGGAGCTCCAGTTTCACCAGCCCTCAGGACCTGATCCTGACCATCGCCCATTGCTTAACATTTACAGCATTTTCATCAGCACAGAAAGGCCAGCATACTCTAAGAAACCTCCGCCTCTAACTGTCTACACCACACTACATGCACATTCGAAATCAGATTCTCTATTTCCATCCTCCTTAGCAATGGCCGCTGCAGTAAAAAGAGAAAATCTGCCACCACTGGCTGTATAGGGCTGGCGGCACAGGGCTCTCCTGGTCGTAGTCAGGTGACTCTGCCGACAGCGTTTATTTTTCATAATGCAAGGAAGGAGGAACTAAAGGCCAGAAGCCCCTAAGACTGTTTCCTCCAAGGAAAAACAAAAACAAGAACAGAGAGCCAGATTCCTGATCCATTCATTTCGAGATGCCTGGACACACCACGTTTGAAAGACTGGAGGTCATAGGCAGTAGGAAATAAGGACAGAGGAAGACAGTTCCAGAGTTGACCTGTTGCGTACATGAAGGACTGGGAGTAACGGTTAACTCTTGCATTAGATAGTTCGGCAGTGACTATTGAAGAAAGGAGACAAAGATGCAAGACTGCAGCAGAGAGGCAGAGGTTGAAGGAAGCCAGTAAGAGGTGGAGAGTTGAAGAGACGAAAAGCCTATGACTCCTCCTTGTTGAGAAGAGCTGTATGTGGGGAGCCTTCCCACACATGAAAGTTGTGCTCTACACTGTGGCGAAGAAAACCGGTGTATGAAGTCAACAAATGTGCATAAGTAAAGAAGGCACGGAATCGGCTTAGCAAACCTAATGTCTTGGAAACAGATTTAACATGAGAGATGATATGATCTTTCCAAGAAAATCCCGAGAGAATGAAACCTCAAATATGTTTCAAGATGATGCAGGATTGAGTTGAATATTATAAAAAATTAGAGGGTGCTCCTGCGAAAGATTTTGACGGGTTGAAAGATGTAAGCAGTAAAGTTTTGATGCACTAAAAGCAACAAGATTACTTTCATCTCAGTCAGATATATAAGCCGGGTCAGAAATTAGGTCTGCCATAGCCTCATCCATTGTTTGTTGAAGTTATTGCCGAGATAGACGCTGCGAGAGGCGAATGGAAAGGTGAAGAATGGCGTCATCAGTGTATGAGTGGATATGGCTAGATGTAATGCTTAGAAGGTCACTGATGAATAGAAAGAAGAGAGTTGATGATAGGACAGAACCCTGAGGAACACCACTACTGCTAACTCTAGGAGAAAAATGGTGGCCGTCTACAGTACCTGCTATAGAACGACCAGAATAGAAGCCAGAGATGAAGGCACAGATAGAAAGATTGAAACCGTAAGAATGCGATTTGGAAATTAAAGATCTATTCAAGACTCGATCGAGAACTTTTGAGATGTCAAATGCAGCCGCAAAGCTTTCACCAAAGTCCTGAAAGGAGGATGACCAACATGTGAGAAGATCACCAGTGGAGCATCCCTGGCAGAACCCATACTGACCATTGGAAAGAAGGTTATGATAAGAAAGGTGCTTTATTATTATTACCATTATGATTTTTTTGCTAAGAACAGATTGAAAACTGTTGAAACACAGGATGTTAAAGCATTTGAACGATAGTCAGACGGTTGGGAATGGTCACCCTTCTTTAGGACAGGCGAGTAATGTAAACTCCCAGCAAGAGGGAAAGGTAGAATTTGACAGAAAAAGGCGAAAGAGGTTACCTAGGCAGGGTGTAAGCACAGAGGAACAGTTTTTGAGAACAACAGGAGGGACCCCATCAGACCCATATGCCTTTGTTACTACTGTATTGAGGCCAGTGAAGACAGAAAATAATTCAACTGAAGAAATTTTAATGTCAGCCATGAGGAAGTCAGAAGGGGGAAAACGATGGAGGAACAGCACCGAAATAGTCTTAGGTGAAATTGGAGGAGAAAGTCTGAGTGAAGAGTTCTGCTGAATCATTGGAAGAAACTGCTACAGAGCCATCGGAGTGGAAAAGAATTGGGAAGGATGATAAGGTAAAGTTGTCAGAAAGTTTTTTGGCAAGGTGCCAAAAGGAACGGGAAGAATTCAAGTTGGAGAGTTCAGAGCATGTAGTACGAATGAAATTATTTTTATCAGAGCCAAGAACACAAGCACGATTCAGGGCAGAAACATAAAAACAACGTGATTCAGGGGTGGGTTGGCTCTGATACATTTTATAAGTCTTCTCCTTGTTGTGGACAGCATTAGAACAAGCACGGTTAAATTACCTCTTTTTTGCATTAGTCACAGGATAAGAAAACGGAATGTATGCATCCATGCCTACAGAATAACCTCCATAACGCGCAAGGCACACTCAGATGGCTCTCGGTCATGGAAGCGGTAATCATTCCAGGAAAAATATAAAAAGTATTGCCTGAGGGCCTCCCAGTCAGGAGCTCCAAAGTGCCACAGCCGCTTCTTCATGAGGGGTCCACATGCATTACTGGAGTGATAGGACAGGTTAAGGTGATGAGGTTATTGCAACCACTGATCGTAATTGTCAGAGGAAAAATGCGGATTTGGCGTTATATTTTACTAACGTCCACAGTCTTAGCGCCAGTCTGAATCCTGTTCACTTCTTCCTCGAATCTATATCTCCTCTAGCCCTGTTCCTCACAGTAACCCAGATCTCTCGCTCTACTGACTTATCCCAGTTTAGTTTTCCTAGTTAACATCTCATCACAAATGTTCATAATCAAGGTGGCACCTGTTGTTACATCAAATATGAAATTGCAGCTGACACCATCTTCAACTTCACTTTCACTAACTTTGATTACTCATGATAAAATCTAGAGTACCTAAATATAACTAAATAAATCTATATAATTTATCGCTCCCCTAATGATCTTCAGAATCCAGCGTATCTGACTCCATATCCACACAGTTGACCAAACTCAACCTCACTCTTACCGCTGAAGTAACCGTTTTCGGTGAAGTTAACGTCCAGAATGTAGAATGGTATTGCATTCTGCCAGAATGGACGATACTGGTCTAGAATGCGAGCTGTCTGCAGATTCGTTTAACCTCGCGTAAACCAACCAACCAGAATACGAGATAACCTTGACCATTGCGGGCATCTCTTTTACCTATTCCTGACAAATAGCCCACATAAATTCAGGATAGAGGTATTGTCACCAGTTGGATACTCCGACAGCAAACTCATCAAAGCCTTGTTAGTCAATTGCCCCAAATGTCCCCATTCTGAACACGTCAAGATGATAACAAGGCACTCTGATATGGCAGACTGGGAATGATTTAGAAACTATTTTGCTGATATTCCATGACAGTCTGTATTCTCCATTGACATCAGTTGTACCCACTCACACATTAATGACTTAATACAAGCTGGTATAGAAGTATTCGTACCCAGTCAACGATTTACTAAAAGATCGGACTCCCCCAAATGGTTTGACAGTAACAGTGCCTGAGCTACGACCAAGAAGTCTTTAGCATATAACTTTTACTTTTAAAAAATAAGCAACCGAATCCCTGAGTCAATTGAAAATTTCTAGAATTTCACGCAAAAGCAGCAATAAATCTAGCCAGATCAAACTTTCTACGAAACCAAGCATCCAAACTGTTAAACAGTCCTAATGACAATAGAATATTTTGGTCAATTATCAGTTCTTTCAAAAATAACTTTAACAAGTCATCACCTATTCCTCCACTTAAATGTTTTAATGGAAACACTATAAATGACCCCCGTGGAAAAGCTGACATCCTTGCCAGTATGTTTGCCAGATATTCTACCTTGGAGGAAGTCAATCAGAACGTTCCTGTAGTAGAACTTGACTCTCCCGAAACTGCTCTACTGAAGATACGGACTAGATACGTAAAATCCATCCTAGACAATTTACCAACCAAGTAGGCTCCAGGTCCAGATGGAATTCATTCAATCGTTTTGAAAAAGTGTTCCCCAGAATTTGCTTCTGTTCTAGCTAAATTATTCAGATTATGTATACGTAACTTTTCATTCCCGGATTCTTGGAAGGAAGCCTGTATCAACCCAGTCCCGAAGAAAGGAAGTTCCTCTGGCCCCTCTGATTACAGATCAGTAGCTATCACATCTTCTCTTGGAAAGTTTTTGAAATTGTTAATAATAAGCACAAAGTTAAACATCTTGAAACCAACAACTTAATTAGTGACAGACAGTATGGTTTTCGCCACGAAAAATCCACTGTTGATATACTCAGTCTCTTAACTCATACCATCCATCAGCCAACTGACCAACATGGAAACACTGGTAACCCTTTATATTTTTAAAGCATTTGACAGAGTGTGACACCGTTCCCTGCCATCCAAACTCCCTTGCTACGGCCTATCATCTTTTGTTCTACTTTTTTCCTCATATCTCAGCAACAGAAGGATAAAAAGTAGATGATGAATATTCCAATTTCCTCTCGGTAAATGTTGGCGTACTACAAAGATCAGTCCTGGCTACAATCCTACTTCTAATTCATATTAGTCATCGCTTGTCTTTCACCCACAATTCCCTTGACTCATGCGGATGACAATACTTCACAGTTCCGTCGCACGTAAACAACCATTGGCTAAGTTTGACATATTTATCCCCCAACTTAGTACAGCAATCTCCATAAATCAAGACTTACCTAGGATCACTGAATGGGGTCAAAATAACGATGTCTCATTCACTGCTAGGAAAACCAGATGTATACAGCTTACTAATAGAGGGATATTGCCTATTTCGTATATTACCTTCAGTGCACCCAATATTCGTATCTCTACAAGTACTGAAATTTTCTGTGTTTCACTTAACAGTAAAAAGTTGGACCTCTCATATCAGATCACTTGTTAAGACCACTTGAAAGAAACTTGGATTACTGTACAGAATCCGTAACTTATCAATGACGAACACTCACCCATAATTTATAAGAAACATGTACGATCTCAGCTAAAATATTGCACACTCTTGTGGAATGGATGTGGAGAGGTTCCATTAAAATAAATGGACAAAATTCAGAACAAAGCTGTACGAATTGTTAATAACCCAGCAGTTATAAATGAACTACTTCCCCTACGAGATAGATGGAATGCTAGCTTACAACTGGTATAATCTAGGTAAACTATTTGCATGTAGGGATGCTGGGGCACACCAGAGTTTCATGATTATATATATATATATATATATATATATATAGTTTTAGCTAGTTTAGTTGGGTCAGTCGTTTCATATGACGAAAGTAGATGTCCCTTTTCACTACACGTAGTAGGCTACAGGTAAAGCAAGAAGTAACACTGAGGGAGTTCAACACCCGCACTGTAAAACTGGGCTGTGAGCCAAATATTTGGCTTTGCCCTGAGACCTTGATCTTCAACCGATTGTTCTCAAAATCGAATCACTCCATTTTGTCTAACAGTAATCTCTTTCACCAACTTTGGTCAAAATTATTCGAGTTATTCGGCTTACACACACACACCAAGTTTGGTCCAAACTATTCGAGTTATAACTCAAAGACAGAAAGACAGACAGGCAAGTAAACACACACTTAGGGAAACGATACACCCGCCGAGCTATCGTGTGAGTGGGTGTAAATGTCTGAGGAACGGCAAGGGGTAACGAACTTCATCTTTGTTGGTGTCAGCAGTCAGTGTCTAGAACACTGTCAGTTTTAGTCATATCAAATCATGTGTCTTCTACTGAAGAGCAGTTTTCTGGCAGAGGAATCAGCATACTTCTCTTTCCAAAAAAGTAAAACATCCTTAATAAAATGCATATATCATGTGTTAGTGCTTTGTACTGGGCTGATCTGGTCTCGTTTCACATCAATATGGCTTGCAACAACTTATCTTTCCTTCCACTTTCTGTTCCTAGTTCAGCCTGATGATCAGGTTAAGTGATGGTTTAATTCTGTGGATTATCTTGGCACTGGACTTAGCAATATTTTTTTTATGCAAGGAAGAAGGAACCAAAGGCCAGGAGCCCGCAAACTGTTCCTTCCAAGAAAAAAAAAACAATACGAAAGACTGCCAAATTCAAGATCCGTCCATTGCGAGATTCCTGGACACACTGCGTTTGAAAGACTGGAGACTATAGGAAGTAGGAAATACAGACAGAGGGAGACAGTTCCAGAGATGACCTGTTGCGTAAATGAAGGACTGGGAGTAACGGTTAATTTTTGCATTAGAGAGTTGGACAGAAAAGGATAAGAGTTTGTTGCTAGACGGGTGCTACGCGCCCGTAGAATGCAAGCAGACAGTTCAGAGGAGCAGTGACCACTGAAGTAGCGATAGAAAAGAGATAAAGATGCAACAGTGCGGCGATGAGACTGAGGCTGAAGGGAGCCAGTAGGAGGAGGTGAGTTAATGAGACGAAAAGCCTTTGACACCACCCTATTGAGAAGAGCTGTATTTGGGGAGCCTCTCCACACATGAGAGTTGTACTCTACACAGAGGCGAATAAAACTTGTGTATAAAGTCAACAATTGTGCAGGAGTAAAGAACGTATGGAGTCGGCATAGCATACCTAATCTCTTGGAAGCCCATTTTATGAGATGTAATATGTATAAGGGTATCCTTCTGACAGCTCACTTTCAACTAACTGGCAATAAACAAGTCACCTCACATAAGAACAACAGTAACTATGCTTCTCATGAAATTAAGTCGATAAAACATACATAAACAAACATATCATTATCGACGAACATAAAAAGAGATAATAACTGCAGTGGGCCAGTTGACCCAAGCTAGACAGCTCTAGAAGATCATAATAAACAAGTATGTAATGGACAAGACACATTTTCACATTACACTGCTTTGGATTAGATACAAGACCACGATAGAGTCATATCGTATCATGTGGATAAGTTAATCACAGTTCATTGCTGCTTGGAAACCATCTATGAGAAAACTGGTTTTATGAAGTGCCTCACGCATTATCTGTCATAGCACGTACTTCTCATTAAGCTTTCTGGAGAATCACCTTGTTTTCTCAAACAAGACTAGTTTTTACTGAAATGTTTACCTAAAACTAGATTTATAAACAGTCCAGTCCTGTCATGCAGGTTTTCCCCAGCCTGCTGTGGAACAACAGTTTCTGCCTAGCTAATATAAGTTATAATGTACAACATGTATAACTTCTGGTTCTGACTAGTTTGATTAATTTCGGGTTATATATGTATATAGATAGATAGATAGACACAGAGTGAGATATATAGGTAGATAGATATAGATAGATAGATTGATTGATTCATTGATTTGTGTGTGTGTGTGTGTGTGTGTGTGTGTGTGTGTGTGTGTGTGTGTATGGATGACTTCACATTAAAAGTAATGCTCTTCCTGTGTAAAAATAAAAAGGAAAACAACAAAACAAGTGGTGCCAGCCACAACTAACCTCGCCCAGCAGCAGTTATTTCATTGCTGTTAAACACTGACTTGTTTCTGCCATTCAGTGTCAGTACACAATTAAAGTCTAAGGTAATGGCGCAAATATTTTCAAGTTCTAGCCCTCTGAAAACCCGTGATCTTGCATTTGACTTTTCAGTCACTCAAGGCCAAAGGTCATGGGGCCAAATGAAAGCCCATATTAGACTTTCTATATCTTGAGAAGAGCAAATATCTCTATCTTCAGTGAGTTTCGAGTTTTAGCCCCCTGAATATCCGTGACCTTGAGTTTGACCTCTCAGGGTTAGCGTCGGTCAAAAGTCATGGTATCAATCAAAATGCCATATAGGACTTCCTACAGTATATGTTGACAGCCTAATAGTAAATATCTCTCTATATTCAACCAGTTTCGAGTTATAGCCACTTGAGTATCCGGGACCTTGAGTTTGACCTCTCGGTGCTAAATGAAAGCCTATATTACGAGTTCCTGTATGTTCTTAATAGTATATATCTCTATATTCAACCGTTTTCAAGCTATAGCCCTTTGAAAATCCATAAACTTGACACTCGATTATCTCCAAATTTTTAATCACTTTCTTTTGGGACCAGTGCCCACATATCCTGAAAGTTTCATGTAATTTCATTCAGCCGTCTTTCCGTAATGTTGCTAACAAACAAAGAAACAAACAAAGAACCTCGACCAAAAATGCTACTTCCCCGGATTCCGTATGGGCGAGGTAAAAATTTTATCAATATGCTGACTTGCCCGAGGGCAGGAGAAAGGCCGACTGTGTGTGTGTGTGTGTGTGTGTGTGTGTGTGTGTGTGTGTGTGTGTGTGTGTGTGTGTGTGTGCTGGAGGGCAGAGCAATGCCATGCAGTGTTTTCAATAGACGGCTCTGTGATTACGTGCTGTTAAGCCCCTGTCACACACAAGCGACTCAAGGACGGACCGAGGCGCGACTCAAGGTCGTAACACATTTTTTCATCGATCGTCCGTTGATTGCCGACAAAGCCCGGACTCTTCAGGGCACTGGTGAGCCACTCGGACCACTCGTCGGGCCTCACTTTTTTTTAATGCATGCGTTAAAAATTCGTGGCTGCCTCATGACTTGCCAAAAGTTGTGTCACAGTTGCGTCGCAGTCGGGAGTATCGTACGTCGGTCGTGAAGCAGTCTTAACTCAATCGGATGCATCGTGATGCAGTCGTTGCGTGTAGTGATGCTTTCGCCGACAAATAAAAACTTTATGACTGTGTGTCCCTCATCAACTGACTAGGCACAGGAGAGGTCCATGGTGATGTGCTGGGTGTCATTGGTGTTCCAGGTGTGATTCCCCCCCCCATGCTGGGTGTCATTGGTGGTCCAGGTGTGATGCCCCCCCCCCATGCTGGGTGTCATTGGTGGTCCAGGTGTGATGCCCCGCCCCATGCTGGGTGTCATTGGTGGTCCAGGTGTGATCCCCCCCCCCACGCTGGGTGTCATTGGTGGTCTAGGTATGATGCCCTGCCCCATGCTGGGTGTCATTGGTGGTCCAGGTGTGATGTCCTGCCCCATGGTTCGGTCGTGGGGGGGTCGTGGGGGGGTCGGAGTGCATTCCCCAAATACTTCATGCAGTCGTCTTGCGTTCGTTGGCGGTCGCGTCACAGCCGTGGCTGACAAAAATTTGTTAAATTTCAAATTTGAAGACTCGTAGCTCTGTCGCCTTGCGGTCGCCTCGTGATCTTGTCACATTCTTGACGACGTCACGACCAGTCGTAAGACATTCCTGACGTGGTCCTTAGGCAGTGATGAGCAGAGTAGATTCGGGGCCAGTCGGGAGGCATGGGAGCCAACTAAGACACGACCTTGAGTCGCGCCGCGGTCAGCCCTTGAATCACATATGTCTGACACGGGCTTTAAAAGATATGTCAAGTTGAATATGAATGGACCCACTAAACCTGGGTCCATTAATTCCTCCTTTTAATCCTGATAATTAATATGCACTATGTTGCTAACCTGCACTGCTAATTCTAAATCACCCAATTCCATCCCCATCCGTATTTATTATGCTTTATCAGTAGAATAATCACTACCACCTGCAGAGCTTAACAACACACACACTCCCACCCTCCTCATCCCCAGTACACACACACACACACACACACACACACACACACACACAACTACCTGATGAATGACTCCCTGTCAGCTGTTTCGGGACCCACTGCTCTTACATTTCGGGGCTGAAATACTTGTGTGAGTGTAGCACGTTGAAATGTCTTGGGACCTTATTTCCCTAGTCATGAAATGTCTTAGGCTTAGTTGTGTATGTAAATGCTTGTGAATATAACTGCCTCGACTCAAGCAACTACTAAACTTTTTAGGGTCGAACTGGAATTAATAATAATAATCTATCTATCTATCTATTGCCAGACGCCTCAATCCCGTTTGGGGTGGCCACAAACAAATCGCCTCCAAGTCGCCCTGTCCCCCGCCATTTCACTCCCCTGCTCCCAACTCACACCTCCCTCTCTCATATACCTCTCCACCCCATCTCTCCATCTCATCCTCGGCCTCCCCCTCCCTCTTTCCCCCTCCACCTCACTCACATACACTCTCTTCGTCAGTCTTTGACCCTCCATCCTCTCCACATGGCCAAACTACCTCAGTGTGTTCCTCATAACGCTTCCTATCACATCCACATCAACACCACAGCGCTCCTTTATATCCTCATTCGTCAGCCTGTCTCTCCATGTGACTCCACATGTGATACTGGTTAACTGTTCTTGAGAGTTATTTATCTTGTAAACTGTTTAAGATTCGCTAGGGGATACTTTTCCAGGGGCTGCATTTCTAAACATTCCTAACCAGCTTTTACGATAAATCCAAAACTGTTAATACTTATCACACATTATTTTGTTTTTAACGCTGCCATTGGGTCGGCCAAATACAATGCGTGTCCCTCACTGTGTCACTCACGCACTTACATAGTCACTGTACTACCACTCTGAAGATGATGGCCAGGCAGAGAGAGAGAGAGAGAGAGAAGAGTACTAGTAGACCCCTTACCGGCTTTGTGCCGGAATAGCCGTAAATGTTACAGAGACGGTCAAGGCAAAACATTACACAAATGCATACACACCTGCATACATGTACACACAGCAATACACAATACAATAGTACAGGTCAAACATGAACCCGTGTCGTCCAGGAATAGCCATATAAATGGCAGAGGGACAGAGAAAAATTTTAATTGTAGGTATACATACCAGTACATACCTATCTGTCGCATGTTTCAGTTAACCTTGCCATGTGTCCTTGACCTCTGATCTACTGTTTTCAAAAAACTATAGACCTACCCTTTGGCCGAAACTCAATCATTCTATGTAGTTCAATCTAAATGAGATCAAAACTGTGTTAGTTAGTATGTTCACAGACAGACACATTTGTTGAACTTTGACCTTGTCCTGTGACCTTGACCTTAGACTGATTTTTCTCAAACCTTACTCTTTTCGCACCAAGTTTCATCTATCTATCTATTGCCAGACGCCTCAATCCCGTTTGGGGTGGCCACAAACAAATCGCCTCCAAGTCGCCCTGTCCCCCGCCATTTCACTGCCCTGCTCCCAACTCACACCCCCCTCTCTCATATACCTCTCCACCCCATCTCTCCATCTCATCCTCGGCCTCCCCCTCCCTCTTTCCCCCTCCACCTCACTCACATACACTCTCTTCGTCAGTCTTTCACCCTCCATCCTCTCCACATGGCCAAACCACCTCAGTGTGTTCCTCATAACGCTTCCTATCACATCCACATCAACACCACAACGCTTCTTTATATCATCATTCGTCAGCCTGTCTCTCCATGTGACTCCACAGGCTCCTCTTAAATAACTCATTTCCACGGCTCTCACTCTTGACTTGTGTCCTTCCAACAACGTCCAAGCTTCACTTCCGTACGTTAGAGTTGGTATCACAATACTGTCATGTAGTAACTTTTTCACTTCCATGCTCACTTCCCTGTTTCTTATCACTGCTTTCAAAGAACCAGCAACCTTTCTTCCCTGCTGTACCCTTTCAAGCACTTCACCCTCCAAACCTCCATCCTTACTCATCACACTACCCAAGTACTTAAACGTACTCACATTTTCCAATTCCTCACCATCCAACCTCGCTGTACATTCACTGACTTCACCTCTCTCAAAGACCATCACTTTACTCTTCCCTACATTCACCTTTAGATTCCGTTTCCTACACACTCTCTCAAACTCATCCACCAAGCCTTGCAGCTCTCCTTCTGAAGAAAATACTGCATAAACTGACCTTACCACGTCAAGCTTTGACCTAGCACTTGACCTTGATTTTTGACTCACTAAGCTAAAAAAAAGATCAACACCTTCGCTGACCCTCAATCGTTCAACAGTGCGTCATTAAATGTGGCTGAAAGCTTTTTGAGTAATTATGTTCACACACACACACACACACACACACACACACACACACACACACACACACACACACACACACATCTGAGGAGTAGACTATAGCACCAGTCGTGCAGGGCAGTACTCCCAAGGTGGATGGAAAGCTGATGACAGGGAGAGCTGGAGCTCCCATTTCATCAGCCCTCGGAACTAGTTCCTGACCATCCCCCTTTGCTGAAAATTTTCAGTGTCTCAGTAACATAGAGAGTAGGCCAGCATGCTTTCTAATACAAGTTTCTCTAACTATCAATACCAAACTACATGCACAGTACACACTACAATTCCTTTTCCAACATTCAAACAAATTGTGGCATCTCTAAACATAGCCTCGGAGTCCCCGGGGGAGGGGGGACCATAAATGACCACACCATCCTCCCCTCTCCCAGTGACGACTCGAGCTGACTGGGACCACTGCCTGACTCACTTCTTCATTTCTGCAAAATTTGCAGCCTTTCCTCTAACTTTCACTCTGTTGAGCACAGCCTCTCCTCCTCTAAACCTCATCTGTTTTTTCTAACTGAGACTCACCTGTCTGAGGCAACTGACAGCAAACCCTTTTCTGTGTCCTCCTACTTTCTGTATACTCATTTTAAAGCCAAAGTTGGCTGTTGTGTATATATACACAATAACTTAGCTTGCTCTCGTGTTCCTGAACTTTATTCTTCTGAATTCCCTATACACTGGCTTTGGCTTTCCTGTCATTCTCTGACTAAATATATCTGCGCTGTTTACTTATCCCCTAATACTACTGACTACGAAAAATTCTTTGACAATCTTACTTCTACGATGGAACAGATTCTATCCATTTCTCCTCTCTGTGAAATCTCCATTTCAGTGTTCACCACCTCCTTTGGCTCTCCTCTTCTTTCATGGATCCACCTGGTGAACAAGCCTGTATCTTTTCTATCTTTAATGACCTAGAGCAGCTTGTACAGCACCCTACCCGTATCCCTGCCGAACTTGGAGAGAGCTCCAACATACCTAACCTTTCCTTACAACTAATCCTTCTGCTTACACTGTTAATCTTTCCTCTCCGTTGGGCTCCTCCGATCACAACTTTATTACCTTAACCTGTCCTATCACTCCGGTACGGCCTGTGGACCCTCCAAAGAAACGTCGACTGTGGCACTTTGGAGCAGCAGATTGGGAGGCCCTCAGGCAGTACTTCTTTGATTTTCCATGGAATGATTATTGCTTCCATGGCCGTGAGCTATCTGAGTTTGCCTTGTGCATTACGGAGGTTATTCTCTCAGACATAGAAGCACACATTCCCTTCTCATATCCTTTGACTAAAGCAAGAAAGCCTTGGTTTAATCGTGCTTGTTCTAATGCTGTCCACAACAAGGAGAGGGCCTATAAAAGGTATCAGAGCAAACCCACTGCTGAATCATATCTTTTTTATGTTTCTGCCCGAAATCGTCCTAAGTCTGTTCTTCGTTCTGCTAAAAATATTGTCATCCGTAATAAATGCTCTCAACTCTCCAACTCGAATTCTTCCCGCTCCTTCTGGCACCTTGCCAAAAACCTTTCTAACAACTGTACCTCATCATCCTCCCCTCTTTTACACTCTGATGGTTCTGTAGCTATTTCTTCTACTAATGAAGTGGAACTCTTTGCTCAGACTTTCTCCTCCAATTCCACCTTAGACGATTCCGGTGCTGTTCCTCCATCACTTCCCCCCTCTGACTTCCTCATGGCTGACATTAAAATTTCTTCAATTGATGTATTTTCTGCCATCACAGGCCTCAATACTAACAAGGCATATAGGCCTGATGGAGTCCCTCCTGTTGTCCTCAAAAACTGTACTTTTGTGCTTACACCCTGCCTAGGTAAACTCTTTTGCCTTTGTCTGTCAACTTACACCTTTCCTTCTTGCTGGAAGTTTGTTCTCATTCAGCCAGTCCCAAAGAAGGATGACCATTCCCAACCCTCTAACTATCGTCCAATTGCTTTAACATCCTTTATCTCAAAAGTTTTTGAGTCAATTCTTAATATAAAAATTTTACAGCATCTTTCCTATCACAACCTTGTTTCTGATTATCAGTATGGGTTCCGTCAGGGACGCTCCACTGGCGATCTGCTCACCTACCTTTCAGACTCCTGGTCATCCTCCTTTCGGGACTTTGACGAAATCTTTGCCATCGCACTTGACATCTCAAAGGCTTTCGATCGAGTCTGGCATAAATCTTTAATTTCGAAACTGCCCTTTTACGGTTGCTATCCTTCTATCTGTGCCTTCATCTATAGTTTTTTTCTGGTCGTCGTAGATCTATCAACACTGGTGTTCCTCAGGGCTCTGTGCTATCACCAGCTCTCTTCCTCTTGTTCATCAATGATCTTATCTGTACATCTAACCCTATCCACTCGTACGCTGATGCCTCCACCCTTCACCTTTCCATTCGGTTCCCACAACTTCCATCTCAGCAGTTACTTCAACAAACAGAGGATGAGGCTATGGCACACGTAATGTCTGACTTGGCTCGTATCTCTGGTTGAGGTAAAAATAATCTGGTTGTTTTTAATGCATCACTCACACCTATCAACCCAACAAAATCTTCCACGGGAGTACCCACTAATGTTCAGTAATATTCAGCTCAATCCTGCATCATCCTTGAACATGCTTGGGGTTTCATTCACTCGGGACTTGTCTTGGAAACATCATATTACATCTCTTGTAAAATCAGCTTCCAAGAAATTAGGTGTGCTAAGCTGACTCCGTACTTTCTGTACCCCTGCACAGCTCTTCTCAATATGGTGGAGTCAAAGGCTTTTCGTCTCATTAACTCTCCTCCTCTTACTGGTTCCCTTCAACCTCTGTCTCTTTGCTGCAGTGTTGCATCTTTATCTCTTTTCTGTCGCTACTTCGCTGGTCACTGACTCTCTGAACTGTCTGCTTGCATCCCTCCATCTCTACTACAGACGCATAGTGCCCGTCTAGCAGCAAACTCTCATCCCTTTTCTGTCCAACTCTCTAATGCAAGAGTTAACCGTTACTCCCAGTCCTTCATTTATGCAACAAGTCAACTCTGGAACTGTCTCCCTCTGTCTGTCTTTCCTGTGCACAGCAAAAATATAACTAGGAATATACGGCTTTATCTTATTAGGAAAATAGTTACTCGATTTTCTTTTTGGACAAAGCACAATGATATTTAGTGAGCAAGCTGAGTTTCATATCGAATATTCACTTCCATACTTAGCGCTGTTCCGTTCGTTCACTATCAAATATAATACAGTAACAGGGCTTACAGTATATTATGGTATACTGTGGAAGGCCAATATTTGTTTAGTAACGTGAGATGAACGAGACAACATTAAATTAACCATAAGATGAAAAAGGAAATGGTGGCTTAGACTTATACTGGATGCACCAGGGTAACTGAGGTAGACAATTTTTTTTTTTTTTTTTTCGCAAGTCCCAGTCATCCCCCAGACTACGACATGACGCCATCCAATTTACAGCCCACAAATATGCCGTCACATGGAAGAACTAGAAAGCACTCAAAGAACGCATACCTCCTCCCATTACATTGCCATTAAAAAGGATCCGGATCCGTGGAGATATTGTGTGGAATACATGGGATCCAGATCCGGCCTCAAATTTAATCAATTGTTCCTTGACCCATGGCCCACTCTTCCACAATTTTTATTGAAATTCATTGAGAACTTTTGGGAATATTGTGCGAGATACATAGAATCCAGATCCGGATCCATCCCAAAAATTTAATCAAATCTTTCTTGGCCCATGACCAACCCTTCCGCAGAATTTCATTGAAAATCACTGAGGACTTTTGGAGATAATTATCGTATGGACAAACAAACAGACAAACATAGGTGAATACATAACCTCCTCCAACTTCGTTGGTAGAGGTAACTAATAATCACCGACATTGTTCAGCGCCGAATATCTATATTATGGACCAAAATCACCTGATCTGCCAATAGGTATCTGAAACACTGTGCATATTTCCCATTAAGATAATATATACTTTATATTCGGCAGTATGTAATGCTATTTTATTTTTGCTTCTTATAACGGCTTTTTCTGAGCTTAGGAGAGGCTTTCTGAATAACAGGAGTTTGATGTACTGTAGCCTTCATTAATCCTTTTACTGAAATAGACATCCTTTAAGCCGAATAAAAAACGGCTGTGGGTAACCCACTTACAATGCTAAACTCGTCATCGGAATGAAGGTGCTTATCAGGCAGCACAGACGTTTGTGACAGATCCTCTTTAGCTACTGACTAAACGACTTTTGTAATACAGTTATTCATTACAAGTGACAAGTGGGTAAACTGACTGGAGGGACCAATTGGAAAAGCTTATACTCGTTATTTTTCGTAGATTTCTAGTTACACACATCTTTAGCCCATTTCTCTGAATATGGACTGTGTTTTCCGACGCTTTAGTAAAATTTAGCACTGAAGTTCTTTCTTCTTTTTGCCTTCCTCACACACATCGCTTTACCAGTTAGTGTTTTGCTGGAGCCAGTATTCTGAGGACTTAGCATCCAGCATAGTCACAACAGGGAAACAAAATTCCGTTTACCTTACTGAATCACCTCCAGAGAGTGAAGGTAGGACGGCTGCATGAGGTACCCATGTTGATGGCACTGCCAGACTGGTGTCACTGCAGCGATGTGATGAGCCTTGTGTGGCAGTGTTAGGTGGTGCTGCTGCTATACGACTACCATCACCATCAACAGCAACAGAAGCAATGGCCAGGTAGGGGGCGGCTGTCCCACTCTGCCAGATCCCGTGTGCATTGCCGCAGGATGTTCGTCTGTCACAAGAAAAAGAGGACATTAATTATCTGTCAAGAGAGAACGTTAGATTAGCCGAAAATGGAAAACAAAAGTTCGAATTTTGTGGAAAAGAACGTTATGGATATAAACACTCCTTGACCTTAGAGGTCTTCAAGATCAGCAGAGGTATAAATGTCAAATGATAAAACTAAACACAAGCGATATCCTAAAGGGCGAAAACACCGGTTTTGGTTTCAGAACCGTCGTTATAATACGAGGGAGATACGCGTCAAGAACCATGAAATCCAAACGGTCACCTTTAGTCAACCCAAGTCCAGCCTGCGAAGAGCTTTCATATGAACGTCATCTTCATAACTGAACCAAACTACATTTTTCGTCACTATCCTGCTAACCTCACAAAAATTCAAGTGCTCTAAAAAAATAAATTCGCTGGAACACACGTTGGAGGGACCCATCGCCATCCCAGCTTTTTGTCTGTGAAATTAATTTTCCTATAAACTATTATTTCGATTAATGTTGATGTCAGTGATCGATTAATAATTACTGAATGTTTTCTATTTCTTTTCACATGTATAATTGTAATAATAAAGTGTGATACATAATATAATAATAATGTGACACCAGATGACACCAGCGTTAATCATCCTCTCCCTCTCTCTGCATTAGAAAATAATTAGGAGAATTTACGGAAATATAAAAAGGTGAAAGTATAATTTTATAAAGCAAATCCCATTACTAACTGCATTTATACAGAGTAATTCCCAAATCCAATATTGGTCACTAGAAAAATGAACTTGTCTTTCATTAAAATGGGACTGAGAACACATAATTTGTTCACTTACATAAAAGCCATGAGATATGCTGTACTTTTTTCACAAAAGTGTGTAAATTAATCGATATGAAAGTAGTTAACTGTTTAATAGCCAGAATTTAAGAAAATATGGACGTCTTTACGATTTGTGAAATACTGTATTTCATAGCCAAAACGAAGAGTAATCATTAGGTACTAAATATAATAGATAAGTGAGACTGTTTTAAGATTGTATGGACTTGATGGTAAGTTACTAAAAGGGGTGAAAAGTTTTTATGTAAATAGTAGAGCGTGTGTAAGAGTGGGAAATGCTGTGAGTGATTGGTTTCCCGTGAGAGTGGGGCTGCGACAGGGATGTGTGATGTCGCCTTGGTTGTTTAATATTTACATGGATGGTGTTGTAAGGGAGGTGAATGCAAGAGTTTTAGGTGGTCTGAGTCTGATAAATGTTGATGGAGGAGAGTGGAATCTGAAGCAGCTGCTGTTTGCAGATGATACTGCACTGGTGACTGATTCAGAGGAGAGATTGAGACAGTTGGTTGAGGAGTTTGGAAGGGTGTGTGAAAGGAGGAAATTGAAAGTAAATGAGAATAAGAGTAAAGTGATGAAGTGTACGAGGTTGATAGATGGTAGGGGGATGAATATAGTTTTGAATGGTGAGTTGCTTGAGGAGGTAGATTGTTTTAAATATCTAGGGTCACATGTTGCTGTGGATGGAAGAATAGATGCAGAAGCGAAGTTTAGAATAAATGAAGTAGGAAAGGTGCTGGGAGGAATGAAAAAAGTGTTTAAATGTCGTTCGCTTAGAATGGATGTAAAGAGAAGGCTGTATGAGGGTGTTGTGGTACCGACTGCATTATATGGGGCTGAAACATGGAATGTGGGTGTAGCAGAGAGGAAAAGTTTGAATGTAATGGAGATGAGATGTCTGAGGAGTATGTGTGGAGTGACGCGTATGGATCGAGTGCGAAATGATGAAGTGCGAAGGAGAACTGGAGTTGTTCGGGAGATGGCTGGTAGAGTTGAGCAGAGGGTGTTGCAATGGTTTGGGCATATGGAGAGAATGGATAATGAACGATTGGTGAAAAAGATAACTAGATCTGATGTGAGAGGTGTAAGGCTGAGAGGGAGACCATGAATAGGATGGATGGACAGTGTGAAGAGAGCGCTGGATGCGAGAGGGATGTCTGTTGAGCAAGGAAGAGTGGCTGTGCGTGACAGAAATAAATGGAGAGAAATTGTGAATGAATAAGTGATGACACAGCCCTGAGGGGATATTTCTCCCGCATTTGGTCTGATCAGCTAGTCAGGTCAGGTGCGGGTAGGGGGATGGGTCTGTTATGATGTGGCAGGGGTAAACCAGTTCTGCTGTCGGGCCCTGCTGCGGATGTCACTGATTGCATTGTGCAGTTGACCCTTGTGCGGTGTGATGCGGTGAGGATCTGTCCATTCTCCCCTTTGGGGCTAAGATGCGAATGAATGTGTTTGAATGGATGAGTAAATGGAGAGTGAGTCGTCCTGTCTCGGCTACCTCCCTTTCCTTGGGGGAAGCAGCCTAGGTATATAGATAGATAGATAGAGAATTATGTCAAGTATTCCTTATAGTTGATTACAAGCAATCGATTACGCCCACCACTCTGCAACAACCTTTGTGGTATTCTTGCCAGACGGGTCATTGAGTGGGAAGGCGGCTAGACGCGATGCAAAATTAATAATTTTAGAGACATCTAAGTAGTAATTTAAAGAACAGATTATTTAAAATGCTGTAATCATCCACTAACTCAGTTTAGTGGTACTCTACTCCATGGGGACTACACTGAGTGACAAGCCAAATGATTTCTTGTAAGTCAGGAAATCATTTCATACTCTGGGTGCTAACCTTATAATCAACCAATGCATGTTCCCTACGTGTCAACAAAAGGGTTGGTGTAGGGTTAGTACCCGTCCCCGGAAAGCAACTAACTAAAATGACAAACAAAATGCCTAGGACCAGGACTGACCAACAGGTGACAATCAAGGACAGTACGAAGGACATGGTGAAGATTTCAACGTCGAATGTGAGGGTGCGAATGATGAGGTGAAAGAGCGAAAGATTGTCCAGATACTTGATGATGCAAAAGAGGACATATGTGGATTGCTCGAGACTAAATGGAGGGGTAAAATTTGTGAGTGAGTGGGAGTATGGATTGGGAACATGTGCAGGAGTAGGTGAGACTGAGATGGCAAATGAAGGTGTATGTAATGTTGTGTACAATAGATGGAGGGAGAATATAAGAGTATGGATCGGTTGATTCAAGGATTGTGTGGGAAAGATGGATTACAAGCATGGGTGACTGTGTGTATAGATACACCAATGGAAGACCGTGAGAAAAGAGTGAAAGAAGAGTTCTGGGCAAATGTGGAAGGTACATGGAAAAGTCTGAGAGAAGCGAGAGAATGTTTTTCATTGGAGACATGAATAGAAAAGATGGGAATGTTAAGGTGGATGGAGTAGATGGTGATTTGGGTGTCACTGCAGAAGTGGATGAAAATGGTGGTGCTCAAGTGGGCTTTTTTGCGGGGAGGGGATTGGTGATAGCCAGTACCATATTTACGCACAAAATGATCCACAAGTATACGTGGCGAACGATAAGGGTGCGTGATGAACTGAATGAACGGAAGGCAATGATTATGTGTGTGTGGATGAGAGAATGAAAAGATTATGTACTGGATGCAAGGGCATAGAGAGCTGGGGGAATGGACTTTTTGACCACCACTTGGTGAAAGTCAAAGCACAAGTGCGATGATCGAATAGGAGAGTAGGAGAGGAGGAAGTAGTTCATACAACGGGGGTAGAAGGTTGCATTAGTATGAAAAAAAAAAAAAGCAAAATATAGGAGAGAATTGGAAGAGCAACTGGGTGAATGTGGACTGGAGTAGGTGGAGGATATGGAAGGTGTTTGCAAGATATTCACAGGAGAAATATGTGCAATATGTGAGGTGGTGTGTGGGGTGAAGAGAAAACGAACTGGGATGCAAGGAAAAGCATGGTGCAATGAAGAGGCTAAACAAGCTGTGTTGCAAAAGAATAAAGCATATAGTGAATGGATGGGGGGAAGTTGAGAGACGAAATAGTTATATATAGAGAGAAAGTGAGCGGTAAAAAAGATTAGTAAGAGATAGTAAGAAGAAAGCAGATGAGGAATTTGGAAGGAATTTGATTGCAGAATGGAGGGTATGTAAGAGAGTTAGACAGGATGATGAAGAAGGAAACAGAAGAGCGAAATATAAAAAGAGTATATTCATAGTGGAGGAGAAAAAAAAATGAACAGATGAAGAGAACACTTACGGAATTCTTGAACACAGATAATGAAAGTAATGCGAGTATAAGTGGATGGGAAATGGCTGGGAGAAGTAGCGAGAGGTGAAGGAAGAGATCAGTAGGGTGGAAGTAGTGGAAGCAATGAAGAAAGTCAAAATGGGGAAAACCCCAGGAATTGATGGAGTGTGTGGGGTAAGTGCTGAAGCATGGGGGAGAGGTAGTAACAATGGATGTGGAAGACGTGCAGATTGGCCTGGGAGGAAGGTAGAGTCCTGGGGGATTGGATGTCAGGTATAATTGTTCCCTTGTACAAACAAGAAGAGGAATAACAGGAGTGTAGTGATCAGAGGACATTTGTTTTCTTAGTGTAATAAGAAAAGTATATGGTAGGATACTTACTGGCAGAGGATGGGAGATAGCAGAGGAAGTAGTTGGAGAAAAACGTGGAGGTTTTAGGAACAGAAGAGGTTGTGTAGATCAGATATTCATCCTAAAGTCTTTAGTGGAAATGTTTCTAATGATGGGAGAGAATTTGTATGCTGTCTTCATGGATTTGGAGAAAGCATACAACAGAGTGGATAGAAAGGGAATGTGAATGATAGTGAGGATATATGGAGTAAATGGGATGCTGTTGAATGCCGTGAAGAGTATGTACTGTACGCGGAAGTTAAGGCTGCAGTGCATGTGAATGGTGAACTGAGTGAATTTTTGTATCTGAATGTTTGATTCAAAGAGGGATGTGTCATTTCTCCATGATTTTTCGATCTGTATTTGGATAGGATTATGAAAGAGATACAAGGTAGGGCAATGGAAGTTAGAGTGGACCTAATGAGAGAGGGCAGTGTTTGGAAACTCCCTGTACTGTTGTTTGCGGATGAAACTGTATTGCTAAGTGAAGATGAAAGGGAGCTGCAAGGCTTGGTGAATGAGGTTGGCAGAGTCTGTAAGAAACGAAATCTAAAGGTGAATATAGGGAAGGTTGAGAAATGAAGCCATTGAGTGCTTAGTGAGGTTGGATGATGAAATGGAAACTGTGAGTGCAATTAAGTATTTGGATAGTGTGACGAGTAAGGATGGAAGTTTAGAGATTGAAGTACTTGAACGGGTACAGCAGGGATGAAAGGTTACTGGTTCTTTATGAGCAATGATAAGAAGTAGGAAAGTGAGCATAAAAGTAACAAAGTAACTGCATGATAGTATTGTGATACCAGCCCTAACGTATGAAATCGGGCCTTGGACCTTGCTGGAAGGATACAATTCAAGAGTGAGAACAGTGGAAATAAGTTATCTGAGAAGAGTGTATGGAGTTCAATGGAGAGACAGACTGACAAATGAGGAAGTGAAGGAGTCTTGTGGTGTGGATGTGGACATGATAGAAAGCGTTTGAAGAAATTCAGTGAGGTGATTTGGTTATGTGGAGAGGATGGAGAGCGAGACTAACGAGGAGAGTGTATGTGAGTGAGGTGGAGGGGGAGAAGAGGGCAGGGTAGACCGATGATGAGATGGAATGATGAAGTGGAGAGGTATGTGAGAGAAGGGGATATGGGATGGGTAAGGGCAGCGAATTGGCGGGGACAGGGGTACATGGAAGCGATTTGTTTGTGGCCACCCCTTACAGGATTAAGGCATCCGGCTATAGATGATAGACATATAATGAAAAGAACATTAGGCAGGTAACATATTAACCTAACATTTTATTATTCCACCTATCTCAGATCAGTAGTTATGTATCTTATATTGATTTGTGGTATTTTTTTATGCAAGGAAAAAGGAAGTAAAGGCCAATCCCCGCAAACCGTTCCTTCCAAGAAAAAAAAAAAAAAAAAAAAAGACAGCCTGATTCAAGATCCGTTCATTTCGAGATGCCTGGACACATTGCATTTGAAAGACTGGAGATCATAGGAAGTAGGAAATATAGACAGTGGGAGACAGTTTCAGAGCTGACCTATTGCATAAATGAAGGACTGGGAGTAACGGTTAACTCTTGCATAAGAGAGCTGGATAGAAAAGGGGTGAGAATTTGTTGCTAGACGGGTTCTATGCACCCGTCATAGAGGTGGAGGGATGCAAACAGACAGTTCAGAGGAGCAGTGACCATTGAAGTGGCGATAAAGAAGAGATAAGATTCAAAAGTGCAGCGAAGAGACAGATGTTGAAGGGAGCCAGTAAGAGGAGAGTTAATGAGACGAAAAGTCTTTGACTCCACCCTACTGAGAAGAGCTGTAGATGGGGAGCCTCCCTACACTAGAGCAAACAAACCCGTGTATAGAGTCAACAACTGTGCTGTGGCAAAGAAAGTACGGAGTCGGCTTAGCACACATGGGAAGCAGGTTTAACAAGAGATGTAATATGATCTTTCCAAGATAAGTCCCGAGAGAATGAAACCTCAAGTATATTTAATGATGATGCATTATTGGGCTGGATATTATTAAACATTAGTGGGTACTCCTGTGGAAGATTTTGTCGGGTTGACAGGTGTTAGAACTGAGTCTTTGATGCATTAACAAAAGATTATTTTTACCCCAGTCCGAGATATGGGTCAAGTCAGACATTAGGTGTGCCATAGCGTCATCCCTTGTTTGTTGAAGTGACAGCTGAGAAGGACGTTGCGGGAACTGAATGGAAATGTGAAAGGTGGGGTCATCAGCGTATGAGTGGGTAGGGTTAGATTAACAGCTTAGAATATCATTGATGAATAAAAGGAAGAGAGTTGGTGATAGGACAGAGCCCTGAGGAACACGACCATCGATAGATCTAGGGAAAGAACGGTGGCTGTCTACAACAGCTGCTATAGAACGACCAGAAAGAAAACTATAAACGATGGCACAGATAGAAGGATAGAAACCGTAAGAGAGCAGGTTTGAAATTAAAGATACTGTATATGTCAGACTCGATCGAAAGCCTTTGAGATCTCAAGTGCAATGACAAAGCTTTTGCCAAACTCCCGAAATGAGGATGGCCAGGAGTCTGTAAGGTAGGTGAGAAGATCGCCAGTACAGAGCCCCTGACGGAACCCGTACTGACGATCAGAAAGAAGATTGTGATAGGAAAGATGCTTTAAAAACCTTTCTGTTAAGAACAGACTCAAATACTTTTGAGACACAGGATGTTAAAGCAATTGGACGATAGTTAGAGGGTTGGGAATGGTCACCCTTCTTTGGGACTGGCTGAATGAGAGCAAATTCCCAGCAAGAAGGAAAGGTACAAGTTGACAGACAAAGGCGAAAGAGTTTACTCGGCAGGGTGTCAGCACAGAAGCACAGTTCTTGAGGACAACAGATGGGACTCCATCAGGCCCAAATGCCTTATTAGTACCGAGGCAAGTTATGGCAGAAAATACATCAGCTGAAGAAATTTTAATGTCAGCCATCAAGAAGTCAGAAGGGGTAAGTGATGGAGGAACAGCACCAGAATTGTCTAAGGTGGAGTTGGAGGAGAAAGTCTGAGAGAAGAGATGTTCTTTATCATGCAGAATAAATTGCTACAGAGCCATCAGAGTAGAAATGAGGAGGGAGGATGAGGAGGTAAAGTTGTTAGAAAGCTTTTTGGCAAGGTGCCAGAAGAAGTGGGAAGAATTCGAGTTGGAGAGTTGAGAGCATTTAGTACGAATGAAATTATTTTTAGCAGAACGAAGAACAGACTTAGCACGATTCCGGGCAGAAACATAAAATATATGTGATTCAGAGGTGGGTTGGCTCTGGTACCTTTTATAGGCCCTCTCCCTGTTGTCGACAGCATTAGAACAAGCGTGATTAAATCAAGGCTTCTTGCATTAGTCAAAGAATATGAGGAAGGAAGGAATGATTCCATGCCCGAGAAAATAATCTTAATGAGCAAGGCACATTCAGATGGCTACTGGCCATGGACTCAATAATCATTCTAAGGAAAATCAAAGAAATACTGCCTAATGGCCTCCCAGTCAGAAGCTCGAAAGTGCCACAGTCGAAGTTTCTTTGGAGGGTCCACAGGCCGTACTGGAGCGATAGGACAGGTTAAGGTAATAAGGCTGTGATCGGAGGAGTCCAACGGAGAGGAAAGATTAACAGTGTAAGCAGAAGGATTAGTTGTAAGAAAGAGGTCAAGTATGTTGGAATTCTCTCCAAGGCAGTCCGGGATACGAGTAGGGTGCTGTAAAAGCTGCACTAGGTTATTAAGGATCAAAAAAGATGTAGGCTTGTTCACTATGAAGATCAGTGAAAGTAGAGAAGAGCCAAAGGGAGTGGTGAACATTGAGATCTTCTAAAATGGAGATTTCAGAGAAAGGAGAAAACGATATGATGTGTTCCATGGTAGAAGTAAGATAGGGTTCGCATAAAGACCCTTTACCCTCTAGGTAAATTAACCTGTCAAGAGACTGGAGCACATAGCTACTCATACGTTGGACGGTAGTGACATTTCTCATTGCAAATGATGTTGTTAAGTGCATTTCATCATATCAAGAATTTTATTGAACTGAAATGTTAAATGAATCATTTCCCTAGAAATTACGGGAAAATATATGGCCATCCTGTATATCAATCTGGATAGTTTCTGTGCCACTTTCACTCACGTCATCCATAACACCACGAATATCGAGCAAGCACCAAGGATACATACAGTAGACTGTTACGAATGATTTAATAATTTCCTGCAAACTGGACTGATGTCAGAATATATTAGGGTATATCTAATGATGTATAACTGTGGCCCTGTGTACGATATAGGTGAAGCCATGTGTAGGTGTAACCATTGGTGTCTACCTGAACTAACGTGCGATGTCAGTTGGCACTGGGCCTGGATTTTTTTTGACAAAGTTCTAAAGAACTAGGAGGTGAGGAGCCCGCTGGTCAGCTGAGTTACTTCAAAGGCAGGGCTCAGACAGGGCATTTTGTGACCATCTAGTTAAGAATATAAACCGTAAAAACGCAACGGACTTTGGCCACAACCTTACTAAGTTAAAACTGGTATAAACTGTTGGCAATGCAGTGCTTTGGCCCTCATATTTCATGCCTCTTACAAAATTTGTCAGAAACACTGCTGGTGAACCACACCCTGTATTATACACAACTGTCCTGCCACTTCCTGCCCATACAAGCTGCCTGGTTATCACTCTGCTCTGCCATGCACGTAACCAGCGGTGATATCTAACGGTGACCACCATAACTTATGCTACATGTCTTCGGCTCTCACTGTTAGTGTGATCAGCTGCATTTGCTTATCTCCAGGGCCTACATTTGCCTGCCCTCCCAGTCTCGTCACCTACTGCCTTTAGCTGTGTGCAACTGAGGAGTGTGTGTTTTGCATCTATGGTGGGGTGAACTGTCATCTATTCGGTCCTGCCCTTGCCCACTGGTGGAAGATCACCCTCCTCCCACTCTCCGTCACTGCCTAGCAACCTCCCCTCTGGTAAGCATTACTTTACCACCCACTACCCTGCCACACTCTCAAGCGGTATTCACCTAGAGTCTTCCACCTACGTCATCCTGACAAGTTAAGGCCTGCCACACCCAGACTACACATAATAGCCATATCATACAGCAGCAGGTGTGTGACTAATCACAGTATTCCACGTCTTGGCTTTATATCATCAAGCTTCTCCAGTTAACTCAGCTGCTCTGCTTGGTGGGAGTAGCTTCACAACTAACACTGTTCACATCAAGACTTGAGTCATCGTGCTTTCTCCAGTCAATGCGCCCGCTCTCTTCCGTGGGAAGAGCCTACAGCCTCACTCTCCTCCAGACCGTGGTGGAGAAAATTTCAACTGCCTTACCAGTGACTGTTTCAGTGTCAGTGAATACATTTGTGATTATCTCCTGTTATATTCCTACTTTCTTTAGAGATGGTCACTTTCTCTAAAGACTGTGTTTAATATTATTATTTTTTTCTGATGTTATTCATCATATTACATTCTCCATTTTTATTAATCTTTCCTCCTCTATCTCTTTATTCACTCTTCATCAAACTGCTATTTTTTTAATTCCCTAATACGCCGGCAATGGACAGCCGACCCCCCCCCGGGTGGCGGCGTTGTATCGCGGTCTGAGTACCTGTAGGAAAATATTAGCCAAAAATCAGAGATTAACCCTAGAACTTCATATTTGGTGTGGCAGATAGTACTTACATTCAGCTTTCTCCAGAGACAGGTGTTGAGCCTTCATGGACTACCCAAGGACTTGTGGAGACTTGTAAATTTGGGTAACAAAATCTTCACTTTCACATCTCCAGCAACCCGGTTTCCCCTCTACCACAGCCTCATTCTGTCACAGTAAACCTTATACTACAACGTACAGGTAGTTTGGAATCCGTATTTGTACAATAAACACTGAAAATAAGGCTAAAATCAACGAAGCGTACGGCCGACATGCAGCGTGGCGGCGGTCTTCCCGTCACTCAACAAACATTTCCATTTTCACAGCTAAAAACACGTATACTACATTACTTTCAATCATATTACTTCCCAAAAGATCACCGCAGCGTGCTTTTTATTCTGCATTACGCCCGTCACTTTATTCTCGTTCCTGTCGGCCGCTCGCACTGACTCGGAAGAGCTAGAACTCACCATAATGTCACTTCGAAAGCTTGCGGTAAACTGACGCTAAACAGGGGCAAACCGTGCGAAAAAAAGCTAGTGTGACAACTGGGGAAACAAGCGTTTCCTATTAGCATAAACTGCTTGTGAGAGGAGAGCGCAGATTTACAGTTCTGAGCAGTCAGAGCGCTGCCATGTATCACAGCCAGGCTGGCCGGGCCGTGGTGGGTGGGGAGGGGGGGGAAAAACGCGATACTTGGCAACAACGGAGGTCAGTAGTACAAAGGTAAAGTATGCTAATTGTAGCTAAAGGGCGGTGGTACTGATAGACAATACCAGCTGGAACATCCTTGCCCGCGTTTATTCAAAATTAACTCGAATCACAAACGCGACGCTCCGCCGTTATGTCCCTTTTCGGCGAGCGTCGCAAACGCGACGCCCTGCGTTTTAGAAGTTAACATTGGTTTCATTGTACATAATCCATTTTCTTCCGCATAATGTTCACTGTATATTATTCATACTCCTTAATATAATATTCATTGTATGTAAATCATTTTGTTACTTATAATTGTAATTGTGTATTTTTTTTCTTTCTCTCCCCCTGTTCATACTCCTCATTTATTCATGACATACTTCCCTAAAGTTAACCTCTCCTCTATTCGCCAGCCAACTATGGATGATAGTGAAGATGATGATTGTTATGAATATAGTTGTGTAAATTTGATCTGTTTAAGTAAATCTTACCCGAAATAAAACCCAACCAATCTTCCTACTACCATTACTGATATTATTCCTACAACACATCATCCTGATACTATCCCTACAACACCTACTACTACTACTACCGTTGTAGAAAATCCAAATAATTATAATCCAGATACTCTTACTCCTTCCCAAAGTGACTCTCCCGATCTAAATTCTTCTCGTTCACCAACCAATTTTTCTTCAGTGACCATTACCACTGCTCCACCACCATCATCACTCATCCCCTGTACCACCTGACATGTCCCTTCTGCCTCTTAGTCTCCACTTAATACAGTGACTGCTCAAACACCCACACCTTCACAAACTCAAACAACAATGCCAACCGCAGTGCCCCCTCCATATTCCATCCTTCTGGATGATCAAAACCACACCAAATTTGATGGTAATGATACTGTAGTATCTATATTCGATTTCTTCCATGAAGTCAGTATTGATAAGGGTACTCGACAACTAACTACTGAACCAGCGAAGATCTCTTATCTCAAAAATCGATTAGATCAAGGCAAAAGGTGCATGGGTGCTAGGTTACAATCTGGTTACTTTGACCATTGCACAACTTGTGATGAATTTTGCAAAGCATTAATAAAATTTTATTGTTCTCATACTAGAGCAGGTTACCTCATTGCTTTCTCCAGTCTCCTTAAAAACATGCAGGATGCCATGAAAATTCCAGCAAAAGAAGCAACATTATATGAAACAGTAGCTGTTGTAAATGCTACCAGTTCAGAGATAGGCCAGATATTGCAAGATACCCAATGGGTATCTCATGCCCGAGGGAATGATGTTATCAGCTTGACACTTTTGCGGTCTGTGGACGCGGATCTGCGTCCAACCTGAAACTGTCCAACAAGCTCTTTAGATGCGGATCTGCGTCCAAACAAAGAAATATTCACCATAAATCAGGAATTGCATCTAACATCATGAAATGCGGTTTAATATTAGCTTGACTGAATTTCCAGTTCGGTGATACTATTTTCATTCATCGGAAAATTCGAAAACGTGACCAAAATACGCTTAAAAATGGTATAAACATTCTTATGTGCACTTTCAAATTTTACTTGTCATAACTATTTTGCCTTATGCACTATCGATTTTTATTTTCTTTCATCTTATTCCACAAAGTCTCAGCTTTCTAATTGGATAAAAACAAATCTGTTAATCCAAATATTTCGGGATGAAAAAAATTACCAGAATAGAAAAAACTCTAGTGGGCAGATCTGGTATAAACATTCTTATGTGTTTTTTCAAATTTTGCTCATCATAACTATTTTACTTTAAGCAATATTTTTTTTTTTCTTTCATCTTTTTCTACAAAGTCTCAGCTTTCTAACAGTATAAAAACAAATCCCCTAATCCAAATAATTGGAAAAGAAAGAAAACTTGAGTGCGTGGCAGAGCAAGAGGGACGGAGAGCGAGGTGGGGTGAAAGTAGGAGGGTTCTGCTGGCTGCAGGGGGGGTCAGACTACGAAAGTGTTAATGGATTACCCTAGATTCTTAAATTGGCTTGACCAGAGCCAATTAGAAACTGCCTTACTAATTGGATTCAAACCAGGAGATCAACTGCTTGAACTTCCAAAGGAGATAGCAGAAAGAGTAGGCACACACGTCACTCATCAGGAAGGTACTCACACCACAGATTCTCATACTACAGAAGGAACTGTAAGGGATGTGCAAACCTGTCACGCCTCAAAAAAAAGTATTCACATTCACAGCTGACTACAAGGGGTGCCAATAATATTGCTCTCTCTTGCCCGCGATGCTGATCGCCTGCAGGCGGGCATGACCAGTTGACTTTTCATCGGGGCCAGCAATCCTCAATTGTGTGCTGACATTGCAGTATCTCTGGACACCGTGAATGGAGTTGCTATCACAAACCTAGAAAAAGCCATGGAGAATGGCAACAGCATACACCTTCACGACCTCACCGTACCTACTGCAAATATTATAAGGAGAGTATGGGCCATAACGCTAATGAGTGTCATTACTTTGCACAATGTTGGTCAGGGGAAGGGGATCGTAGCTCTCAGACAAAGTCTCCATAATGACAGAAGATCCTGAGCTCCCCATTTGCCAAATTGGCCCTCTGACTCACTTAGGTATAGTTATTTTAGGTAAAGGTGAGGGGGTACATACATCATTTTTCATGGACTCTGGTACCATGATGAGCTTAATATCAGAGTCCACCCTGAACAGCATTAGAGGTGTGATTATACAGGTCTAGATCCTTGAACCACCTGACACTCGTCTTTGTGGTGTTGATGGCTCAGAATTTCACTTTAGGGCAAGGTACAGCTTGATGAATTATTAAACCCCTTCACACCTGAGTTACATGTCACAAACAAACCTCTGGTATCCTGCAGGTGTATTGACAGAGACACCCTGGCCTAACCCGTCTCATCCCAGCAGATTTTTAACCAATGACCTCCCCCAATCCCGGGAGATTTTCGATTTTTTTTTTTTTTTTTGGCTAGAACCTCCGCTTTTTATGTGTAACATCAAATATTCACAGAGAAATCACTCACCTGAGCTTTAAAATGCAGTACAGGTAACAATACCCTCACCTGGCTGTGTTTTCTATGGGGCCATGCTCCAGAAAAAAATGTGTTCTATGGGAGGGGTAACTATTTCAAACCACTGATAACAGGTATTTATTTATTTATTTGACATGAATTTATATGTAGTACAAGAGTATATTGGTTTTCATACAGTAATATAAGCAATATAAGCGTTGTTTTGTTCACTGAACACATCAACATACCATACCTTTTTTGGCAACAGTACCTGATCATCATTTCTGACTGTTTCTTCCTCTTTCACTACGTAAACTTTGTCCTCCACATTGTCATCGATTGGGCAATCACTCTGGCCTTGAATTGCATACTGTGGCGTGACATGTCTTTACTGGCCAGGTCTCCAGTAACTTGTGAATTGCCCAGACAATGGCATGCGGGGGTGGGGGTGAGGTCATGCAGGGTAAGGCATTGTCCCCTCCTGGCATCGGGTAGAAGAAGGTGTCCTATGTATACTTACCAAAAATCATAGGCAAAATTTGAAAAATGTGCAAATGATGGACCTTGCAATTGTGGCGCCTTTATGTCAACAGGAGTCACAGTGACAAAACGTTCAGACATATATATACGTCAACAGGAGTCAGTGGAATAACATTCTGTTGAACTAATAATTGCTTGTGGTGGTATTTAAGTCCAGGAACTTCCTGTATCTGGCATGGATTACAGACACCCTGTCCTTTCACAAGTAAATTCACTCAGTCTACTGTGGCTCCACCATGACCAATTGAGAGTAAGGAAGGGCATTCACTAGTATCTCATGACATCACCTCCAACAGTGACACAATGGTTGACTCATCTACGTCTCATCTGATTACCTCAAGTAGTCTGAATGATAGGCTACAACAGCAGCAAAAGGGGGGAAAATTTTGTTGCTGCACAAATTCATGAAAGCCTATGTCCATACTGCAGGTGTGAAAGAAGGAGTGGATAAACTAACCTTACCTAAGACGTTGCGTGAATGGTTTGACATTATGAGTCAGCATCGTGTACCACGTTGGAGGACAATTTGTGTTACTGGTATCTTTGCATATTGAATGTCACAAATGCTCCACTAAAACTTAAAAGTGGTACATAGATTGGGGATTTTTGTGCAGTGGCAGTATCATAACCAATGAGGCCTTGCTTCAGTGACGTATTTGCTGCTGCCATAAAGTTCAATTAAAAGTTGTAAAATACCATCTCAGCACTTTAATGGCACCTTGGTTTGGGTTACCATTCCTAGAAGGGTAGTCAAGTCGTACCCCACCTGCTCGTGGTGACCTCACAGAAACCCCATTTTATTAATTTATTCTTTGTGTTAATTAGTTTTCTTCTTCCCTCCCTCCCCCCCCTAAATAAGGGTGACACGAACGGGGGCGACACTACCTGCACTACCCGGATTTATACAGTGTAGTATTGTATATACTTTCTGCTGTTGTTGTTATCATTGTTTGTTTTGTCTTGTTCTTTTCTTTTTTGCCAACCATAAGCAAACAACACCAGTGCTCTTGCTGCAATAATTCTGTATCAAAAACTGCATAAGCACTGAATTGCGCTTACTGCAGCGAGTGGGTTCAACATTTCATCCATTCGATGTATATAAAGTCAAATGTTACATCAGAAAACTTAACAAAACATTTTGCCCACTCAATTCATGTAACTTGTTACAACTGCCTGATGTGTACGAGCACACAACAGACTTTGTCTGCAACATAATAAATATATGCTTCTTATAATGTAATTTTGTGCCGTCTGGGAAACTTGCCTTCCTTAGGCCACTAATCAAAAAACCTGGCCTTGATGTCAAGGACATGACAAATTATCTGCCCATCTCTAACCTGTCTTTCTTATCCAAGATTACTGAGCATGCCATACTTGATCAACTCTTACCACTACTGGAACATAACAGAGGGTTTCCTGTTGTTCAATTAGCATATAGAAAGAAAATACTATTAAACTGAAACTGCATTAACAAGGATTCATGGTGACTTGGTGCCAAACACCTGCACTGGGATGTCCTGTCTCCTAGTTCTGTTGGATCTGTCTGCAGCTTTTGATACAGTAGATCATAAACTATTGTTGGATGATCTATATTTTAATGGCGTTCGTGATAGTGCTCTTTTGCCCCTTAAGTCGTATCTGTCGGACAGATCTTAAGAGTGGTTGTTGATTAAGCTAGTTCTCATTCTGCACCCCTTCTGTTCAGAGTCCCTCAAGGATATTTTGAGTCCAAGTCCGTTTACAATATACTTGAGTAGTTTATCTTCTTTACATGATGTTCACGATGTATCCTATCATTTTATGCTGATGACACTCAGCTTTATGTTAAGATGTCAGATATTAACGATACCAAGACTGAGCTTGAATCTCTAATGTCTGATAATAAGATCTGGAGGGCAAGGAGGAAACTTAATCTGAATGGTGGTAAAACTGAGATTATCATCATCAGAGGAAACAGATAATGCCCTGGCTTTGAACAGTGGTGTGTCACAGTTTCATCCAGTCGGATCTGTTCGAAATCTGGGTGTTTGTTTTAATTTAAAGTTAAATTTCAAAGAACATATTAATCATGTTGTCAGGGGGTGTAACTTGCAGATCAGAAATCTGTACTCTGTGAGAAAATTCCTGAGTACATGTTTTCTCTTAACACTGGTTCATGCAGTGGTCTTGTCTCGTGTCGAGTAATGCAGATCACTGTGGATTTGTCTTCCATATAATGTACTAACAAAAGTTCAGTCTGTGTTGAACAGGGTAGCATGGCTTATCTTTGGTTTCCCCCCGAGAACTATGTTTTACCCCGTTCCTAATTGAGCTGCATTTGTTTCCAGTAAAGGCTAGAATTGAATTTAAACTATGTGTTATTACATTCAAGGTTCTTAAGTTTGGTAAACCGAAGTATCTTGCTGTACTGTTAAAACTCCTATCGGCACGCACAGGTGTGATGTTACGTCATGAAGATATTCCTTGCATCTTGGCGAGCCTGGAGCCATTCAGCAGTCATCTTTCTCTGATCATTCTTTTGTGCATAGAGCCCCTAGATTATATAATAGACTGCCATTGTCCATGAGACAACTCTTGTCTGCTGAAATCCTTTAAGAGACAGCTGAGAGCCTTTAATTTCTCAAAATCCTACTACCTGGAGAGAGGTACTATGACGGATGATTATAGGGTTTGATTATTGCTACTTTCATATTTTTTAGCGATGAAGTTTTTATTGTATATGAGAGATGTCACAATACTAGTAATTGTAAAAATAATGTATATGTGTGTCGAGCACTAGTGAATTCCCTATGGAAGAACTGGCGCTTTTGAGAAACAAAAGACCAGATTATTATATTTATTATTACCCATTGGCTGTAACTGTGTGCCAAGATATAACATTCTCTGTAACTCTTGATGAGGATGAGGATGATAAGCCACCTGTTGTGTATGTAATTCAAACTCTACAAACTACTGTAACTCCTTCAGCTAACCCTGCTTCGCATGTACAGTACGGTTGGGCAAGTAGAAAGTGCGAAAAAAATATTGGGGTATATGGCGACATCCGGCAGAGCCTGTGTCAGGTGGGACGTGATTGGCTGAACTTCTTAGTGGTGGCGAAGCAAATATTCTCATCATATTATACGTAAATGAAGGTTAATAACTAATAAGTGGTAGGAAACAATTTATAGCGCATACAACAGTATTTAATGATTGAAGGTGGAGCGTTAGCAATCTGTAAAACGTAACTAGCAACATAGTAGCCTACAGAAGAGCAGCATGTCAGTTGGTAGTTTCGTTTATTCATGATCTTTGAAGCTGCTGAAACAAAGCCTAGTGAATCAGACTAATAGATGTTGACCTCTAACGAAGAGAACAGGCAGTGCTTTCTTTAACGGATCTAATATTGATATATTTCATCAGTTTCTAGGGTTATTACTCTCTGTGACAAATGATCGATTCCCATCACCAGTCTTAACAGACGTACTGGAATCACTTGGTGAGAATAAGGTAGTTTTCACCTCGCTTGGCTTTCTCAGTGGCTATTTTTTCTTTTTTCTGAGGACCCACTCTCCATTAACTTGGATTTATTTAATAAGTAAAGATATTGTGGGTCTAGCTGCCGGCAGTGCTGACCCTTACAGGGTCTGGGGTGAGTCAGGATGATAGTGTCGTGCGACCAGTGGCCTTGGACAGCCCAGTCGGCAGGGTAATTTTAGTTGATAATGTAGTCACCCTGCACTGCGACCTAGAGCCACTGGTCTCCGTAGCCATGGCCCCGCCAAGTTTCACGCACCAGCTGAATGAGATACACCCCCTTCTGTCAACCATTGTGGAGAAACACAATCCTGATGCTTTCTGGACCCCACTCTACTTAAATATCCATTGGAAGCTTGACTACGTTCGCACTAAATTTTGTCATCTGAATTCCTCTTTCCTATCCAGACACCTGTAGGTCGTTCTTGCTTGAAGCGTGGTCTCTTTGATCTTGGTGGGGAAATCCTGGGTGGCCTATTTGGTGCAGCACCTTCTCGTGACCTCTCTAACTTGAAACCAAACCTTGTTGACTTGGCTAATGCACTTGAATCTCAAAGTAGAGTTCTCCAGGCTCAACACTCTATGCAGCAGAAAATCACTGCACACCTCAAAAGTGTAACGGAAATGCTTTATCATTTCTCGGACACTTTACAGGGGCAGATTAAAAAAAAATAATATTGCAGCTGAATTGCTATATGTCATGCTGCACCTTGACAAGTTACAACTTTCTCTAGACTTTCTTCTTACCCAGGTCACAGCCTTCGTACTTAGTTGATGCTGTTGGTGGTCAGGTTACACTGAATCTAGTGTCTCTCTGATCTTCGCTCTGTGCTGGAGTGGGCTCACTCTGCCTTTGACTTGTCTCCCGTGATTCCAGTCTCCGCTTTAGAACTGTATCATCCCGTACTTGAAGCTATTTCTATCCCTAATGCCATTGTTGTTCACATCCCACTCCATTCTTCTATCACGTTCAACCTTTTCCACAGTGTCCCCTTTCCTTTCTTATTCAATAATTCCTTGTTAGAACCCTCTGTCTCCTCTGAATATTTCCTTCTCTCTCATGATCATGTCTCCAATGCGTTTACATCCTCTACTGATCTAAGCCAATGCTTCTTTCTTCTACATACGTCTCGTCTCTGCTCTGCCTATCTTCTTGCCATTTTTCATAGTAGTGCTGCTCCTTGCAAATCTGCCCTGGTTGGCAACTTTTCCGTACAATCTGCCTGCCCCCAGCGACCATGACCTCTCTTTAATATACAGTATATCTATCTATCTATCCATATCTATCTATCTTTGTATCTACCTATCTATCTATCTATATCTATCTATATCTATATCTATCTATATCTATCTATCTATCTATCTGTCTATCTATCTATCTATCTACATAATTTCCCGTGGCACCCACGGGATGCATAGGGCCTCGATGAACTCTCTCCACCAATATTTGTCTCTTGCCATCTCCTTCAGGTCCCACCAACACTCCTCTCTCGCTTCTCTTTTCATTGCCCTCAACAAGGTTTCCCTCGGCCTACCTCTTCCTCTTCTTCCTCTAGCAGTCCACTCTGACACAACTTGTATTAAACTGCCTTCTTTTCTATATATTTGCCACAGCCATTTCCAGTGAAACAGTCTCACATATTCATCAACTGGTTCCACTCTCGTAATATCCCTTACTATTTCAATTGTAACTCTGTCTTGATACTTTACCCCAAGAATCCTTCTCAGTATTTTATTCTCAGATCCTAATACTTTCTGATCTGTTGCAATTGTACTGTACCATGACTCATGCCCATAAAATAAAATTTGTCTAACCATGGACTGGTAAATTTTTACTATAGTATGTACCGAAAGCATATTATTATTCCAAACAGATTTCAACATTCCAACAGCTCGCCAAGCCTGTCTAATCCTCTCCTCAATTTCATTGTTTAATGATCCATTAGATGATACAATCATTCCCACCACATTATTCCCAATTACACAATCGATTTGGTTCGCCACGTTCATTTTAATAATTTCAGTCTTTCCACAATTTATTACCAATCCAACTTTCTCTCATTCCTCCACCAGACAATCAAGCACCCTCTGCATCTCGTAAATACTTCCGCAAATCAGTACAATATCATCAGCATAGTTCAAATCCATCAGCCTCTTATTTTCATTCCAGTTAATTCCTGCACCTGTTCTCCTTACAATCTTTGTCATAACATAATCCATAACTAAAACAAACAGCAAAGGCGAAAGAACTCCTCCTTGAATCACTCCTGACCTAAAAATAGATCACTCAAAGAACCACCCACTTTTACCTTACAAAATGTACCTTCAAGCAGGCTTCTAATAATATTTACAAACTTTTCTGGTATACCGTAGAATCTCAATTTTCAACATAGCTCCACGTGAAACACTATCAAACGCCTTTTCAAAATCAACAAAACACATACTAAGTGGCTTTTTCATCTCATTAGCTTGTTGCATGAGATGCCTTACAATAAAAATTTGATCATTACAGCCTCGACCCTTTCTAAATCTCGCTTGTTCTTCTCTTAAAATTTTATCAATTACTGGCTCTATTCTGCTCAACAAGATTTTGAAAAAGACTTTTGCAGCTACAGGTGTCAAAATTATCACCCTCCAATTTCCACACAAACTTAAATCTCTCTTTTTTGGTAATTTTATAATCACTCCATTTTTCCACTTTTCTGGAATTCCACCATTATTCCAAGCCGCATTAAAAAGTTTCAAAAGTGCATTCATCAACTCATTTCCCACCTTAAGCATTTCAGGAAATATTCCATCCTCTCCTGGGGCCTTAAAACTCTTTAACTCCTTTATAGATTTTGCTACCTCTTCCAAGGTTATATCCCCTGTTTCTATCTGCAAATCTCTCTAGGCTTGCAAAATGTCCTCTTCAGCTGGGATTGGTCTGTTTAGAATGGACTCAAAATGCTCCTTCCACTTTCCTTTTATATCCAAATCTTTAGTCATCAAGTTACCATTTCTACCCCGTACAGGTATTTCCTTCCTTCTACTCCTGTATGGCCTGATACGCTGCTATTGTGCTCTGACCCTCATTTTTACTTAATTTCTGTCTCTTTTGCCTTTTCTTCATACAGCCTCCTCTTATCACGTTTAATGAGTCTTATTACTTCAGAATGTATACTCCAGTACTTTGCTCTAAGTACTTCAACTACCTGGCCATCAGCATGCTGTTCTTCACTTCTCAACGCCTCTTTCCTTTTCTGAACTGCATTCCATGTTTCATCTGACATCCACTTTTTCCTTCTCACTTTTCCCTTTTCTTAATAGTAACCTCAGCACTCTCATGCAAAACCTCTTTTACCTCTCTCCACATTTGATTAATATAATTGTCTTCAGATTCCATCAAAGTCTGCAGGACCAGAAACCTGTCCCTACATTCCCACCGAAACTTCTCCTTCGTGTTCTCATCACCTCTCAGTTCATCAAAATCATATCCATCACATCCTGTACAATTACAATTAACATTTCTCTTAAGTTTTATTTTAATATTTGACACAAGTTGATGATCACTACCTATATCTGCCCCCCTCCTTAGGCAAACATCTTGCAAATAACTCCTATGCCTTTTGCTAATTGCAATGTGGTCAATTTTATTACAATTTTACCAGACGGTGAAATTCCTGTAGTTTTATGTATTTTTCTATGCTCAAAGATGGTTCCACCAATCATAAGGTCATTTGCCAAACAAAAGCTTCCAAATCGCACCCCATTTTCGTTTCTTATACCAACACCCTCCTTACCCATACAATCTTCAAACCCATCCCTACTACTACCAACATTCGCATTAAAATCACTAATGCAAACTAACACATCATGTCTTGCCACTCTATTCACTACATCCTGCAGCTTCTCATAAAAGTCATCCTTCATTTCATCAGCAGCCTCATTCGTCGGAGCCTACCCTACCACCATACTGATATTACCATGGTCAGATTTTAAACGTGCATATTAATTGGCTCAAACTCACATAGTGCCTTGCAAGCATCTCTACTCAGTAATAAGCCTACTCCTTGGTAATGATTCCATCACTCCTACCAGAAACCAACAAAGTAATACCATCTTCCAAACTCATTTTATCAACACCAAGCAACCTCGTTTCTGTAAGAGCACAAGTATCTATATTGTATTCCTTGAACACTGAAATAAGTTCTTCCATTTTACCAGCCTGATTGCGAGTTCGAAAATTCCAATTTCCTATTCTTAAGGTTCTTTATGGCTGCACGGAACTGAAGGCCATTGTTTCATAACCAGAGTTCATCAAGATTTCTTAGGCAGAAGAATATTTTACCCTGGAGCCAATGGCAGTGGCTCCCAGGAACCAGACAGTGGAGAGAGAAAATTAACTAAAATAAAATAAAATGCAGAGGGTTTGGACAGACAAAGTACAAGGGAAAGAGACAGCAAAAACAATGTAGACAAAAGTGTCCCTTTTAGTAGCCTCTTACGACAAGCAGGGAAAACTGGGGAAGTATTCTATCCCCCGCTCCCCAGGGGGATATATATATATATATATATATATATATATATATATATATATATATATATATATATATATATATATATATATATTTAAAACTGCAATTTTGTAGAGTTGCTAGTCAGCTGTGAAGAGTGTATTCCTGTCTCTTGGCTTAATTTTTGTGCTTTAATCATGGCAGTCATGACTGTGTCGTGTCTGGATGTGCAGGTGGCATGTTAATAAGTGGGAGGTAAACAGCCTTAGTCATGGGCTGGAGAGGTTCTCCTCGGTCACGACATAAACGGGTATTATATCAATGAAACTCAGGACAACCTTCACACTTTGTGACATCTTTCAAGAAGGAAATAATACTTATCTTAGTGTTTGTTTTGCTACAGCCATATGTGCAAGAAATTTTTTATTGAACGAACCTGTTTTTTCAAGAACTATGGTGGAATATCGGGTTAATTTGGGCCATTGCACCCAGTGGCGCACCGAGGGGGGGGGGATCATGCGGCCATGGCCCCCCCTTTTGCAATATATATATATATATATATATATATATATATATATATATATATATGTCACGGGGTTTTGAATGAATAATTGCAATATTAAAAAATAATTTTCAATAATACTGAGAACAATGTCAATGAATTGTCTTGTGAAAATCAAGCAGTGATTAATTTATGCCGGCTTACTTCGCCGATTCTCTAAGAACGAGAATTTATAAACTTTCTCAACAGTACACAGCAAAAACTAATTCCTCACAATTGCTGTTTGTTAGTACTGTTAGCCTCTGGAGAAAGTGACTTCACCCCTGACAATCAATAACTAATGCTATTAATGATAACAGGTTCTAACTGATGCATTAACTCCTGGTTGCACAACGGAGTTTAAGCTTAACACAAAAGGACTGGCCTACGTACCAGTTATGAATAGCAAAGTGTTTATGCAAACTAGGAGCTATAAGTGAAATAAGCTTAATATGGATAATAAAACACTAATTTACATTACATTAAGCTCAAGAAAAGGAACTGTTAATTTATTGATTACAATAAAAAAAATTAACATTACATGAGTCACAAGATGAATTCAAATAAGGAGATCGCGCTCATTCGCTCACTCAAAAGCTAACTCTTAAACCTAGGAAAAACGAAAAGGAATACTGGTCAGAAAAGTGGACCAAGCAAATGACAGGGTGTTGTTGAGGAACGATGCTGCACACGCTAAGTCTCCTGCCAGTCACGCTAGGTGGAAATTCAGGAACTGGACAACAGCAGCACTGCTATGCACTGGGCCCAACCTGCTTTCACGGCGCTCAAATCCTGACTGACTTCAAATCGTGAGAAAGAGGTGTGTGTCGAGCCGCATTGCTAACGGCTAGAATGAGTAAAACACGCCCGTAATAAATCGCTCAGTGGAAGTGCTAATGTCTTGTACAAAGACGATCACTTATGACACAGCGAAAAATGGTTCTGAAAACACTCCCGACCGGGTGAATATGTGTCGGTTAAACTGAGCGATAAATACTGGGATTCCACTAGAATTTGCGGTTTCCCACCAAAGTTGATGTCACGAGTTTATTCAAATACAAAATCGCGCCGACTCGTGACATTACACCCCGTGAAAAACAAATAAAAAAATTTCAATATACATACATATAAATCCTAACTCAGTCACACAAGATTCACACTGTGGTGTGTGTGTGCTATCCTACTACAGGAGAAAGTCACAGTCGCCAGTGAGCGAAAAAAAACTCATATTTACGTTAACAGAAGCAAGCTTCAGGGAAAAAGTCCATGACGACGGTGAAAAATCCTGTACTCAGATCAAACTGAGCGAAAAGTTCGCTACATTTACGTTAACAACTAATTGTTATGTAGCGTGATGTATGTAATACACGGTGTAGGTGTGACAGTTGTGTAACTGTACCTACGTGTAAAATTACATAATGCAAATCAATAGTAAGTGATGACGACGAGGCAGAAGAGAAGATGCGGCAGCATGCGTCAGGGACGATCAGCTGTTCTGAACGGCAATGCTGCACCCGCCAGCTGCACCTGTGAAAGCAATCAAGGTGGAGCATCAAAAGTGTCATTTCTCTCTGCCTAGCAATCAGTACTTATGTTACAAAAAGTACACTATTTACATTATTAACCAGGAAACGTTGTCAGGCATTTCTGCAGGACATCAAACGCTGACCCAGTTTACTGGTTAAACCCTAAACTTAATTAGCGAAAAGACTGGGTGTTTCTGCAGGACATCAAACACTGCAATTCGCTAAATTAACCAGGGAACGTGGTCATGAGCGAAAAGACTGGGCATCTGTGCAGGACATCAAACGCTGCGATTCACCAATGGAACACAATTTACTGGTTAAACTAACTCTATGCTCATGATTAATGACAGGAAGCTGAGAATCCCTACGCAATCTCGGGCAGGTCACATTTTAACACCCACCATGGGTGTGAACACTCATGTGTATGATGTGCATTCTCCAGGAATCCTCTGAGAGGCCCACAGCTTGAGACGTTCCACAAGGTAATTCATACACATCCTTGGATACTCTCTGCGGGGTTCTCAAACTTCCCCCTTAACTTATGGTACATATGTATGTAGAGGCCCTGGACATACTGTGTCCTGTGGGGCCAACGGGTGAGACGTCAGGTCTGCACCCACATTACTACTGCCCTATCTTTCAATTCCTTCAGAGATTATGGGTATGGATTCAAACGGCGCAGGAAGGACATGTCCCTGATTAGTGGTACGTGGACACACATTGCAGGAATGCACAAAACTATCTATCTCTTGTCCCATCCCTGGCCAGAAAAAAACACGGATATGGCCCTGGGTCTTCCTTTTGCCCATGTGACCTCATGAGGCTGAACAATGACCCCATTCTAACACTGCTTGGTGGTACTTGGCAGGAACAACAAACTGAAGTCGAACCTCGCCCTTGGGTGTTCGTGACTCACGGTAGAGCCGTCCATGTTCACGAAGGAACTTGGCGTGACCTCCCCGTGAATACTTTATCACTCTACCCTTTTGTTTCTTTCACACGGCAGCAAGTGTCGGGTCAGAACGTTGTTCTTGAACAACAACTTGGCTACACATCAGATCTTGCGGTGATTCAATGGTTACCGGGGTGACACAGTTTGGAGCCTCAACAATGGCTCGTGTTTCTGCGGCCGAAGTCTGAGTAGCGTCATCTTTGATGCAACTATCCTTGGCACCGGGCATATTGCCTATGATTAGGTCAAATAAAAGTTGTGGCATGACAACTGCGACTGTCGTACCAGTGTAAAATGGAGATGCCACCTGGATACGTGCCTCAGGGAACAATCTCACTGATCCATCAATAAGGTTAGCTTGGATCTGTCGACCTGTATACTCCTCAGGCCGAACTAGACTGCCTCACAGAGCAACCTAAGGAACCATTCTCTCAGGACCTTCACAGGAATGCCTCCCACAAACCCTGGCTGAACAAGAAAGGCACTGTCGCCTGTGAGAGGGCCTGTGGAGGAAGCAGCTAGCCACTGATTAGGCTGCTGAATAAATGATGCGGCAAACATGGTGCCCTGTGAACTAGATACTTGAGGGGTCATACTCACTGCCTGGGGAGATGGAGCATTGGCCATCTGTGGAGGGGGGGTTCACTGTCACTGTGGGGCTAGAGAACTGTGGGGGAGAACGCGTACTGGTAGGGACGTGACCACAGTGCTGCTGCTGAGGAATGAAGGCTGCATTTGCCACCTGCCTCCTATTCACTTGAGCTGGTGCTGAAAAGGAGAGTCCCGACGGTCGGTTGCATGGCTGATACTGCTGCTGGTTAGGGTACTTGTTGTACCGCCTCCACTCAGCTTTCTGAGTGTTTTGCCCCTGGTCCTTCTTCTGCAGTTTTGGACCTTGGCCATTATTCTGAGAACGGCCTTGTTGCTGGGATTCAGTCTGAGACGGTTTCCTAGATTTATCAGGTTTCCTGTTCCAGGTATGCTGCTTGCGAGTTTGATACCCATATGCAGTGAAGAATGCGTCAGCCTTCTTCACCATTTGGCTGGCATCTCTTACCTGGCAGATCTTAAGCTGAGCCATAAGTTCAGTAGGCCACGACTTTTCTAGCTGTGTGCACAGCATAAGGTCAATTATCCCCTCACGCATGGAAGGAGTTTCATTTTTCTCCATCCACTCATCTAAGTAAGCAGTAAGCCGGTCAAGAAACTGAACGGCAGTCTCTTTTTCCTGTAAACGCACCCTCATGAACTGACTCATGGCGTCGTCAACTGTGAGACCGCATGCTTTGACGAGTGTGGCGTTCATCATCTCATACGTGAGATTGTCTCCACGAATTCTGTGGAGAATATCAAGGGCAGGGCCCTCAAACAGGCTAAGAAACTGAAGCCGCTTAGCTGCATCATCCAGCTAGTAAAGTTGAGCCATGTCTTCAAAACGAGCTATGTATGGCTCGATTCGCTCGCCTTCCTTGTATGGGGGAAATTTGATGTGTGGGGTCGCCATAATATGTGCAGAGATGGCGTTCGTGGAGCTTGGGTCAGCTGCACCTGATATGTCTGAAGCCAAGGAATCTCACTTGAGCCTCAACATTTCAAATTCATGTTTTTCGCGTCCTTCTCGCTCGGCACGTTCGTGTTCTCATTCTCTCTTGCATTGTTGTAACTCATATTGACGTTCTCTCTCTCGTTCCTCACGCTGTTCTCGCTCATATTGTAATTCAAGTTCGCATTGTTTTTGTTCGTGTTTGCGCTGTTCTCGCTCGTGCTCGCATTCGATTCTACGCTCTTCACGAGCATCACTCTCGCGTTGCTGCTCGTGACTAAGCCGAGAGAGGACATAATTCTTTACTTTAGTTGGGTCTGTAAGCCCCATATCTTTAGCTTCCTGTACATAGACGCTGGTGGACATGATGCTAACTCAATCTAAGTAAACTAGTGACTCAGTACTGACTGCAATTTTTTCAAAGATGCCAATAATCGAGAATAAAGAATATAGGCACAGGTTAGTGGTGACAAGTTTCATCTAATTAAACTGGTAAAGAAAGAAAATTAAACAAACAACTGACTGCGAAAACTATTATGTAAATTAATAAAAATGAATTAATAATCACCAGTAAGATAGTGCCTATAGACTATAATGATAAATACCTAAGTATGAGTGAGTGAGTACTATCTCGTGAATAGCTTTAGAGCTAGGAGTTAATATCCTGGAATGAGGTCGCCAATTGTCACGGGGTTTTTAAGTATATGCAATATTAAAGGATATTTATTCAATAATACTGAGAACAGCGACAATGAATTGTCTTGTGAAAATCAAGCAACGATTACTTTATGCCGGCTAACTTTGTGATTCTCTAAGAACAATAATTTATAAACTTTCTCAACAGTATACAGGAGAGCTAATTCCTCACAATTGCTGTTTGTTAGTACTGTTAGCCCCTGGAGAAAGTGACTTCACCCCTGACAATCAATAACTAGTGCTATTAATGATAACAGGTTCTTGCTGATGCATTAACTCCTGGTTCCACAACGGATTTTAAGCTTAATACAAAAGGACTGGCCTAAGTACCAGTTATGAATACCAAAGCGTTTATGCAAACTAAGAGCTATAAGTGAAATAAGCTTAATATGGAAAATAAAACACGAATTTACATTACATTAAGCTCAAGAAAAAGAACTGTTAAGTTACTGATTAGAATAAAATAAATTAACGTTACATGAGTTTCAAGATGAATTCAAATAAGGAGATCGCACTCACTCGCTCACTCGAAAGCTAACTCTTAAACCTAGGAAAAACGAAAAGGAATACTGGCCAGAAAAGTGGATCAAGCAGATGACTGGGCATTGTGGAGGAAGGACACTGCACACGCTAAGTCTCTCGCCAATCACGCTAGGTGGAAATTCAGGAACTGGACAACGGCGGCATTGCTACGCACTGGGCCCAACCTGCTTTCACGGCGCTCAAATCCTGACTGACTTCAAATCGTGAGAAAGAGGCGAGTGTCGAGCCGTATTGTTAACGGCTAGAATGAGGGAAACACGCCCGTAATAAATCGCCCAGCAGAAGTGCTAATGTCTCGCACAAACACGATCACTTATGACACAGTGAAAAATTATTCTGAAAACAATCCCGACTGGGTGAATATGTGTCGGTTAAACTGAGCGATAAATACTGGGATTCCACTAGAATTCGCGGTTTCCCACCAAAGTTAATGTCACAAGTTTATTCAAATACAAAATCACGCCGACTCGTGACATTATACAGTATATATATATATATATATATATATATATATATATATATATATATATATATATATATATATATATTGTGTCCCCCCCCCTGAGGCGGGGGGGACACAATCTGGCTGCACTATGGGGTGGAGTTATCCCCAGGTTGTGTTAGGAAGAATACTGCCACCGTATTCCCTGCGTGTCATAAAAGGCGACTAAAAGGGGCGGGGTGAGGGGACTAGGGACCCCCCATCTCTGTTTTTTAGTTCCTAAAAAGAGACAGGCCAGAGAAAGGGATGGGGGATGGAGTTATCCCCGTACCCTGAAGATTGGCTCTATGAATGTGCGTGGATGTAGTACGACTGAGGCTAAAAGGGAGGAGACTGGGAGAATGTTTGTGAGAAGAAAGCTCAATGTGTTAGCTTTGAGTGAAACGAAGATGAAAGGGAAGGGTGAGTCTATGTTTGGAAGTGTGAATGGAAGATTGTCAGGTGTTGATAGAGGAAGGGCAAGAGAAGGTGTGGCCTTGTTAGTGAGTCCGGAAGTACAGCAGTGTGTGATTGAATAGAAGGAGGTGTCATCGAGACTGATGTGGGTGAAAGCGAAATTTGAATGTGAGTTGTGGGTGTTTATGAGTGCATATGGGCCTGGTAGTGAAAGGGATGAAGAAGAGAGGGAGTCTTTCTGGAATGATGTTGATGAGTGTCTGCAGAGTTTTGGAGCGAATGTGAATGTGGTAATGATGGGAGATCTGAATGCTAGAGTGGGAAATGTAGCAGTTGAAGATGTAGTTGGTATGCATGGTTTGCCTGGAAGAAATGAAAATGGAGAACGAATGATAGCGATGTGTGATGAGCGAGAGATGGTGATTGGAAATACGCTGTTTGAGAAAAAAGATATTTAAAAGTATACATGGGTGAGACAGGAGGGTGGAAAGGTTGTTGATAGAGCTTTGACGGACTATGTGGTTGTGTCTAGGAATGTAATAGGAAGATTGTTGGATGTGAGAGTTCTGAGAGGGGAGGGTGGAGGTATGTCTGACCACTACCTGGTGGAGGGAAAGTTAAGAATAGGTAAGAGATGGGTCAGAGCTAGGAGGGTTAGGTGTGGCAGGGAGGTTTTGAAAGTGAGTGAGTTGGATAAAAGAGAGAAAAAAATAGAGTATCAGGAGAAATTGAAAGATGAGTTGAACGCAGTGAAAGATCGGGAAAATGGCAATGTGGAGGAGGAATGGCAGTTATTTAAGAGTACTGTGGTAGGGCATGCAGAAGAGGTGTGTGGTGTGAGACATGTGGGTGGTGGTGTAAGAAAAGGAAGTGAATGGTGGTGCGAGGAACTAAGTATAGCTGTGGCTGAGGAGAGACGTGCATATGAAGTGTGGCTGCAGAGGAAGGATGAGATGTCATATGAAAGGCATAACGAAAAGAGGAATTGGGCGAGAAGGGCTGTGCGTGATGCTGAAGTGGCAGCAGATGAGACGTGGGGTAGGCGGCTGACAGAGAATTTTCAACAGAATAAGAAAATGTTTTGGACGGAGGTGAAAACGGTGCGAAAGGGAGAGTCTTGGAAGGAAGAACGAGTAAAAGCAGAGGATGGAAGGATGTTAATTGAGATGGATGCAGTAAGGAAGAGATGGGCAGAGTATTTTGAAAGATTGTTAAATGTAGAGGAGGAAAGGGTAGCTGAGATTGTGGCGGATGGAAGGGTGCAAGGAATAAATGTGTTGGGAGAGTTGAATGATTCTTTGATCACGAAGGAGGAAGTGGAGAAGGCAGTAAAGGAGATGAAAACAGGGAAAGCTGCAGGTATGGATGGGTGTGCTGTGGAATGCTTGAAGGGTGGTGGAGTGACTATTGTTGACTGGTTAGTAAGATCGTTGAATGTGTGCTTTGTGAAAGGTATGATGCCAACTGACTGGGCAAGTGCTTGTGTGGTCCCATTGTATAAAGGCAAGGGTGATAAGTATGAATGTACTAGCTTTAGGGGTATAAGTCTGTTGAGTGTTGTAGGTAAGGTGTATGGTAGAGTGTTAATTATGAGAGTTAGAGAGGGTACAGAGGGAGTGATTGGTGATGAGCAGTGTGGCTTTAGGAGAGGGAGGGGATGCATGGATCAGGTGTTTGCGGTGAGACAAGTGTGTGAAAAGTATTTAGCGAAAGGCAAGGATGTGTTTTGGGCATTTATGGATTTAGAGAAAGCGTATGATAGAATTGATAGGGAGGCTTTGTGGACTGTTTTAAGATTGTATGGACTTGATGGTAGGTTACTAAAAGTAAATAGTAGAGCGTGTGTATGAGTGGGAAATGCTGTGAGTGGTTGGTTTCCTTTGAGAGTGGGGCTGCGACAGGGATGTGTGATGTCACCTTGGTTGTTTAATATTTACGTGGATGGTGTTGTAAGGGAGGTGAATGCAAGAGTTTTAGGTGGAGGTCTGAGTCTGGTGAATGTTGATGGTGGAGAGTGGAATCTGAAGCAGCTGTTGTTTGCAGATGATACTGCACTGGTGGCTGATTCAGAGGAGAGATTGAGACAGTTGGTAGAAGAGTTTGGAAGGGTGTGTGAAAGGAGGAAATTGAAAGTAAATGAGAATAAGAGTAAATTGATGAAGTGTTCGAGGTTGGTAGATGGTAGGGGGATGAATATAGTTTTGAATGGCGAGTTGCTTGAGGAGGTAGAGTATTTTAAATCTAGGGTCACATGTTGCTGTGGATGGAAGAATAGATGCAGTAGTGAAGTTTAGAATGAATGAAGTAGGAAAGGTGCTGGGAGGAATGAAAAAAGTCTTGAGATGTCGTTCACTTAGAATGGATGTTAAGAGAAGGCTGTATGAGCGTGTTGTGGTACCGACGGCAGTATATGGGGCTGAAACATGGAATATGGGTGTAGCAGAGAGGAAAAGTTTGAATGTAATGGAGATGAGGTGTCTGAGGAGTATGTGTGGAGTGATGCATATGGATCGAGTGCGAAATGATGAAGTGCGAAGGAGAACTGGAGTTGTTCGGGAGATGGCTGGTAGAGTTGAGCAGAGGGTGTTGCGATGGTTTGGGCATATGGAGGGAATGGATAATGAGCGATTGGTGAAAAAGATAACTAGATCTGATGTGACAGGTGTAAGGCTGAGAGGAAGACCATGAATAGGATGGATGGACAGGGTGAAGACAGGCTGGATGCGAGAGGGATGTCTGTTGAAGGAAGAGTGGCTGTGCATGACAGAAATAAATGGAGAGAAATTGTGAATGAATAAGTGATGACACAGCCCTGAGGGGATATTCTCCCGCATTTGGTCTGATCAGCTAGTCAGGTCAGGTGCAGGTATGGGGATGAGTCTTTTATGATGTCCCAGGGGTAAACCAGCTCTGCTGTCGGGCCCTGCTGCGGATGTCACTGATTGCATTGCACAGTTGACCCTTGTGCTGTGTGGTGCGGTGAGGATCTGTCCGTTCTCCCCTTTGGGGCTAAGATGCGAATGAATGTGTTTGAATGGACGAGTAAATGGGGAGTGTGATGTCCTGTCTCGGCTACCTCCCTTTCCTTGGGGGAAGCAGCCTAGGTATATAGATAGATAGATAGATAGATAGATATCATCATCATCAGCCGTTTGAGTATCCACTGCAGGACTGGCCTATCCTGACCGAAGTCGGGATGATACAGCCAAAGTGTCTCTACCAAGTGGCTTAGGCTGTCTGGTAGAGATTGTATGTAGGGTGAGAAATGCTTGTAAGTGTAACTGTAGTGTTGTAGTGGCTTTGGATGTGTGTGTAGTCTGTGAACCAAGTGTTATCGGCCCACGCAAGCCGACTGGGTGCAAGCATACTTTACAGTAAGCGACACTGCTTCAACCACAGCACCCCATGTGTCTGCCAATGCAGTACGTGGCTGGGTGAACACTCCGAAAGTTTATAACCCTGGCAGGGCGTGAACCCTGGTCCACCCGTGTACGAAACGCACACTCTACCACTGTACCACAGATGCTCCAGATAGAAATATATATATATATATATATATATATATATATATATATATATATATATATATATAGATAGATAGATAGATAGATATATATAGATAGATATATAGTGTATATATATATATATATATATATATATATATTATATCTATATTTATATCTATCTATCTATCTATCTATATATCTGTCTATCTATCTATCTATCTATCTATATACATCTATCCATATATATATATATAAATATATATATATATATATCTATCTATCTATCTATATATATATATATATTTGTTAAGAGTAGGCAAGAGATGGGTGAGAGCCAGGAGGGTTAGGTGTGGCAGGGAGGTTTTGAAAGTGAGTTGGATAAAAGAGAGAAAAAGATAGCGTATCAGGAGAAATTGAAAGATGAGTGGAATGCAGTGAAAGATAGGGAAAATGGCAGTGTGGAGGAGGAATGGCAGTTGTTTAAGAGTGCTGTGGTGGTGCATCTGACATCCACTTTTTCCTTCTCACTTTTCCCTTTTCTTAATAGTAACCTCAGCACTCTCATGCAAAACCTCTTTTACCTCTCTCCACATTTGATTAATATAATTGTCTTCAGATTCCATCAAAGTCTGCAGGACCAGAAACCTGTCCCTACATTTCCACCGAAACTTCTCCTTCGTGTTCTCATCACCTCTCAGTTCATCAAAATCATATCCATCACATCCTGTACAATTACAATTAACATTTCTCTTAAGTTTTATTTTAATATTTGACACAACATGTTGATGATCACTACCTATATCTGCCCCCCTCCTTAGGCAAACATCTTGCAAATAACTCCTATGCCTTTTGCTAATTGCAATGTGGTCAGTTTTATTACAATATTTACCAGACGGTGAAATTCCTGCAGTTTTATGTATTTTTCTATGCTCAAAGATGGTTCCACCAATCATAAGGTCATTTGCCACACAAAAGCTTCCAAATCGCACCCCATTTTCGTTTCTTATACCAACACCCTCCTTACCCATACAATCTTCAAACCCATCCCTACTACTACCAACATTCGCATTAAAATCACTAATGCAAACTAACACATCATGTCTTGCCACTCTATTCACTACATCCTGCAGCTTCTCATAAAAGTCATCCTTCATTTCATCAGCAGCCTCATTCGTCGGAGCCTACCCTACCACCATACTGATATTACCATGGTCAGATTTTAAACGTGCATATTAATTGGCTCAAACTCACATAGTGCCTTGCAAGCATCTCTACTCAGTAATAAGCCTACTCCTTGGTAATGATTCCATCACTCCTACCAGAAACCAACAAAGTAATACCATCTTCCAAACTCATTTTATCAACACCAAGCAACCTCGTTTCTGTAAGAGCACAAGTATCTATATTGTATTCCTTGAACACTGAAATAAGTTCTTCCATTTTACCAGCCTGATTGCGAGTTCGAAAATTCCAATTTCCTATTCTTAAGGTTCTTTATGGCTGCACGGAACTGAAGGCCATTGCTTCATAACCAGAGTTCATCAAGATTTCTTAGGCAGAAGAATATTTTACCCTGGAGCCAATGGCAGTGGCTCCCAGGAACCAGACAGTGGAGAGAGAAAATTAACTAAAATAAATTAAAATGCAGAGGGTTTGGACAGACAAAGTACAAGGGAAAGAGACAGCAAAAACAATGTAGACAAAAGTGTCCCTTTTAGTAGCCTCTTACGACAAGCAGGGAAAACTGGGGAAGTATTCTATCCCCCGCTCCCCAGGGATATATATATATATATATATATATATATATATATATATATATATATATATATATATATATATATATATATATATATATATATATAATTTAACTGCGATTTTGTAGAGTTGCTAGTCAGCTGTGAAGAGTGTATTCCTGTCTCTTGGCTTAATTTTTGTGCTTTAATCATGGCAGTCATGACTGTGTCATGTCTGGATGTGCAGGTGGCATGCAAATAAGTGGGAGGTAAACAGCCTTAGTCATGGGCTGGAGAAGTTCTCCTCGGTCACGACATAAACGGGTATTATATCAATGAAACTCAGGACAACCTTCACACTTTGTGACATCTTTCAAGAAGGAAATAATACTTATCTTAGTGTTGGTTTGGTACAGCCTTATGTGCAAGAAGTTTTTTATTGAACGAACCTGTTTTTTCAAGAACTACGGTGGAATATCGGGTTAATTTGGGCCATTGCACCCAGTGGCGCACCGAGGGGGGGGGGATCATGCGGCCATGGCCCCCCCTTTTGCAATATATATATATATATATATATATATATATATATATATATATATATATATATATATGTCACGGGGTTTTTAATGAATAATTGCAATATCAAAAAAAAAATTTCAATACTACTGAGAACAATGTCAATGAATTGTCTTGTGAAAATCAAGCAGTGATTAATTTATGTCGGCTTACTTCGCCGATTCTCTAAGAACGAGAATTTATAAACTTTCTCAACAGTACACAGCAAAAACTAATTCCTCACAATTGCTGTTTGTTAGTACTCTTAGCCTCTGGAGAAAGTGACTTCACCCCTGACAATCAATAACTAATGCTATTAATGATAACAGGTTCTTGCTGATGCATTAACTCCTTGTTGCACAACGGAGTTTAAGCTTAACACAAAAGGACTGGCCTACGTACCAGTTATGAATAGCAAAGTGTTTATGCAAACTAGGAGCTATAAGTGAAATAAGCTTAATATGGATAATAAAACACGAATTTACGTTACATTAAGCTCAAGAAAAGGAACTGTTAATTTATTGATTACAATAAAAAAAATTAACATTACATGAGTCACAAGATGAATTCAAATAAGGAGATCACGCTCATTCGCTCACTCAAAAGCTAACTCTTAAACCAAGGAAAAACGAAAAGGAATACTGGTCAGAAAAGTGGACCAAGCAGATGACAGGGTGTTGTTGAGGAACGATGCTGCACACGCTAAGTCTCCTGCCAATCATGCTAGGTGGAAATTCAGGAACTGGACAATGGCAGCACTGCTTTGCACTGGGCCCAACCTGCTTTCACAGCGCTCAAATCCTGACTGACTTCAAATCGTGAGAAAGAGGTGTGTGTCGAGCCGCATTGCTAACGGCTAGAATGAGTAAAACACGCCCGTAATAAATCGCTCAGCGGAAGTGCTAATGTCTTGTACAAAGACGATCACATATGACACAGTGAAAAATGGTTCTGAAAACACTCACGACCGGGTGAATATGTGTCGGTTAAACTGAGCGATAAATACTGGGATTCCACTAGAATTTGCGGTTTCCCACCAAAGTTGATGTCACGAGTTTATTCAAATACAAAATCGCGCCGACTCGTGACATTACACCCCGTGAAAAACAAATAAAAAAATTTCAATATACATACATATAAATCCTAACTCAGTCACACAAGATTCACACTGTGGTGTGTGAATGCTATCCTACTACAGGAGAAAGTCACAGTCGCCAGTGAGCGAAAAAACCTCGTATTTACGTTAACAGAAGCAAGCTTCAGGGAAAAAGTCCATGACGATGGTGAAAAATCCTGTACTCAGATCAAACTGAGCGAAAAGTTCGCTACATTTACGTTAACAACTAATTGTTATGTAGCGTGATGTATGTAATACACGGTGTAGGTGTGACAGTTGTGGTGTATGACGACGAGGCAGAAGAGAAGATGCGGCAGCATGCGTCAGGGACGATCAGCTGTTCTGAACGGCAATGCTGCACCCGCCAGCTGCACCTGTGAAAGCAATCAAGGTGGAGCATCAAAAGTGTCATTTCTCTCTGCCTAGCAATCAGTACTTATGTTACAAAAAGTACACTATTTACATTATTAACCAGGAAACGTAGTCAGGCATTTCTGCAGGACATCAAACGCTGACCCAGTTTACTGGTTAAATCCTAAACTTAATTAGCGAAAAGACTGGGCGTTTCTGCAGGACATCAAACACTGCAATTCGCTAAATTAACCAGGGAACGTGGTCATGAGCGAAAAGACTGGGCATCTGTGCAGGACATCAAACGCTGCGATTCACCAATGGAACACAGTTTATTGGTTAAACTAACTCTATGCTCATGATTAATGACAGGAAGCTGAGAATCCCTACGCAATCTCGGGTAGGTCACATTTTAACACCCACCGTGGGTGTGAACACTCATGTGTATGATGTGCATTCTCCAGGAATCCTCTGAGAGGCCCACAGCTCGAGACGTTCCAAAAGGTAATTCATACACATCCTTGGACACTCTCTACGGGGTTCTCAAACTTCCCCCTTAACAATTATGGTACATATGTATGTAGAGACCCTGGACATACTGTGTCCTGTGGGGCCAACGGGTGAGACATCAGGTCTGCACCCACATTACTACTGCCCTATCTTTCAATTCCTTCAGAGATTATGGGTGTGGATTCAAACGGCGCAGGAAGGACATGTTCCTGATTAGTGGTACGTGGACACACATTGCAGGAATGCACAAAACTATCTATCTCTTGTCCCATCCCTGGCCAGAAAAAAACACGGATACGGCCCTGGGTCTTCCTTTTGCCCATGTGACCTCATGAGGCTGAGCAATGACCCCATTTTAACACTGCTTGGTGGTACTTGGCAGGAACAACAAACTGAAGTCGAACCTCGGCCTTGGGTGTTCGTGACTCACGGTAGAGCCGTCCATGTTCACGAAGGAACTTGGTGTGACCTCCCCGTGAATACTTTATCACTCTACCCTTTTGTTTCTTTCACACGGCAGCAAGTGTCGGGTCAGAAAGTTGTTCTTGAACAACAACTCGGCTACACATCAGATCTTGCGGCGATTCAATGGTCACCGGGGTGACACAGTTTGGAGCCTCAACGATGGCTCGTGTTTCTGCGGCCGAAGTCTGAGTAGCATCATCTTTGATGCAACTATCCTTGGCACCGGGCATATTGCCTATGATTAGGTCAAATAAAAGTTCTGGCATGACAACTGCGACTGTCATACCAGTGTAAAATGGAGATGCCACCTGGATATGTGCCTCAGGGAACAATCTCACTGATCCATCAATAAGGTTAGCTTGGATCTGTCGACCTGTATACTCCTCAGGCCGAACTAGACTCTGCCTCACAGAGCAACCTAAGGAACCATTGTCTCTCAGGACCTTCACAGGAATGCCTCCCACAAACCCTGGCTGAACAAGGAAGGCACTGTCGCCTGTGAGAGGGCCTGTGGAGGAAGCAGCTAGCCACTGATTAGGCTGCTGAATAAATGATGCGGCAAACATGGTGCCCTGTGAACTAGATACTTGAGGGGTCATACTCACTGCCTGGGGAGATGGAGCATTGGCCATCTGTGGAGGGGGGTTCACTGTCACTGTGGGGCTAGAGAACTGTGGGGGAGAACGCGTACTGGTAGGGACGTGACCACAGTGCTGCTGCTGAGGAATGAAGGCTGCATTTGCCACCTGCCTCCTATTCACTTGAGCTGGTGCTGAAAAGAAGAGTCCCGACGGTCGGTTGCATGGCTAATACTGCTGCTGGTTAGGGTACTTGTTGTACCGCTTCCACTCAGGTTTCTGAGTGTTTTGCCCCTGGTCCTTCTTCTGCAGTTTTGGACCTTGGCCATTATTCTGAGAACGGCCTTGTTGCTGGGATTCAGTCTGAGACGGTTTCCTAGATTTATCAGGTTTCCTGTTCCAGGTATGCTGCTTGCGAGTTTGATACCCGTATGCAGTGAAGAATGCGTCAGCCTTCTTAACCATTTGGCTGGCATCTCTTACCTAGCAGATCTTAAGCTGAGCCATAAGTTCAGTAGGCCACGACTTTTCTAGCTGTGTGCACAGCATAAGGTCAATTATCCCCTCACGCATGGAAGGAGTTTCATTTTTCTCCATCCACTCATCTAAGTAAGCTGTATGCCGGTCAAGAAACTGAACGGCAGTCTCTTTTTCCTGTAAACGCACCCTCATGAATTGACCCTTGACGTCGTCAACTGTGAGACCGCACGCTTCGACGAGTGTGGCCTTCATCATCTCATACGTGAGATTGTCTCCACGAATTCTGTGGAGAATATCAAGGGCAGGGCCCTCAAACAGGCTAAGAAACTGAAGCCTCTTAGCCGCATCATCCAGCTAGTAAAGTTGAGCCATGTCTTCAAAACGAGCTATGTATGGCTCGATTCGCTCGCCTTCCTTGAATGGGGGAAATTTGATGTGTGGGGTCGCCATAATATGTGCAGAGATAGCGCTCGTGGAGCTTGGGCCAGCTGCACCTGATGTGTCTGAAGCCAAGGAATCTCGCTTGAGCCTCAACATTTCAAATTCATGTTTTTCGCGTCCTTCTCGCTCGGCACGTTCGTGTTCTCATTCTCTCTTGCATTGTTGTAACTCGTATTGACGTTCTCTCTCTCGTTCCTCACGCTGTTCTTGTTCATATTGTAATTCGAGTTCACATTGTTTTTGTTCGCGTTTGCGCTGTTCTCGCTCGTGTTCGCATTCGATTCTACGCTCTTCACGAGCATCACTCTCGCGTTGCTGCTCGTGACTAAGCCGAGAGAGAACATAATTCTTTACTTCAGTTGGGTCTGTAAGCCCCATATCTTTAGCTTCCTGTACATAGACGCTGGTGGACATGATGCTAACTCAATCTAAGTAAACTAGCGACTCAGTACTGACTGCAATTTTTTCAGAGAAAGATGCCAATAATCGAGAATAAAGAATATAGGCACAGGTTAGTGGTGACAAGTTTCATCTAATTAAACTGGTAAAGAAAGAAAATTAAACAAACAACTGACTGCGAAAACTATTATGTAAATTAATAAAAATGAATTAATAATCACCAGTAAGATAGTGCCTATAGACTTTAATGATAAATACCTAAGTATGAGTGAGTGAGTATTATCTCGTGAATAGCTTTAGAGCTAGGAGTTAATATCCTGGAATGAGGTCGCCAATTGTCACGGGGTTTTTAAGTATATACAGTATTAAAGGATATTTATTCAATAATACTGAGAACAGCGACAATGAATTGTCTTGTGAAAATCAAGCAACGATTACTTTATGCCGGCTAACTTCGCTGATTCTCTAAGAACAATAATTTATAAACTTTCTCAACAGTATACAGGAGAGACTAATTCCTCACAATTGCTGTTTGTTAGTACTGTTAGCCTCTGGAGAAAGTGACTTCACCCCTGACAATCAATAACTAGTGCTATTAATGATAACAGGTTCTTGCTGATGCATTAACTCCTGGTTCCACAACGGATTTTAAGCTTAATACAAAAGGACTGGCCTAAGTACCAGTTATGAATACCAAAGCGTTTATGCAAACTAAGAGCTATAAGTGAAATAAGCTTAATATGGAAAATAAAACACGAATTTACATTACATTAAGCTCAAGAAAAAGAACTGTTAAGTTATTGATTAGAATAAAATAAATTAACGTTACATGAGTCTCAAGATGAATTCAAATAAGGAGATCGCACTCACTCGCTCACTCAAAAGCTAACTCTGAAACCTAGGAAAAACGAAAAGGAATACTGAAAAGAAAAGTGGATCAAGCAGATGACTGGGCATTGTGGAGGAAGGACACTGCACACGCTAAGTCTCTCGCCAATCACGCTAGGTGGAAATTCAGGAACTGGACAACGGCGGCATTGCTACGCACTGGGCCCAACCTGCTTTCATGGCGCTCAAATCCTGACTGACTTCAAATCGTGAGAAAGAGGCGAGTGTCGAGCTGCATTGCTAACGGCTAGAATGAGGGAAACACGCCCGTAATAAATCGCCCAGCAGAAGTGCTAATATCTCGCACAAACACTATCACTTATGACACAGTGAAAAATTATTCTGAAAACAATCCCGACTGGGTGAATATGTGTCGGTTAAACTGAGCGATAAATACTGGGATTCCACTAGAATTCGCGGTTTCCCACCAAAGTTAATGTCACAAGTTTATTCAAATACAAAATCACGCCGACTCGTGACATTATACAGTATATATATATATATATATATATATATATATATATATATATATATATATATATATATATATATATATGTATATATATATATATATTGTGTCCCCCCCCTTGAGGCGGGGGGGACACAATCTGGCTGCACTATGGGGTGGAGTTATCCCCAGGTTGTGTTAGGAAGAATACTGCCACCGTATTCCCTGCGTGTCGTAAAAGGCGACTAAAAGGGGCGGGGTGAGGGGACTAGGGACCCCCTCCTCTGTTTTTTAGTTCCTAAAAAGAGACAGGCCAGAGAAAGGGATGGGGGATGGAGTTATCCCCGTACCCTGAAGATTGGCTCTATGAATGTGCGTGGATGTAGTACGACTGAGGCTAAAAGGGAGGAGACTGGGAGAATGTTTGTGAGAAGAAAGCTCAATGTGTTAGCTTTGAGTGAAACGAAGATGAAAGGGAAGGGTGAGTCTATGTTTGGAAGTGTGAATGGAAGATTGTCAGGTGTTGATAGAGGAAGGGCAAGAGAAGGTGTGGCCTTGTTAGTGAGTCCGGAAGTACAGCAGTGTGTGATTGAATAGAAGGAGGTGTCATCGAGACTGATGTGGGTGAAAGCGAAATTTGAATGTGAGTTGTGGGTGTTTATGAGTGCATATGGGCCTGGTAGTGAAAGGGATGAAGAAGAGAGGGAGTCTTTCTGGAATGATGTTGATGAGTGTCTGCAGAGTTTTGGAGCGAATGTGAATGTGGTAATGATGGGAGATCTGAATGCTAGAGTGGGAAATGTAGCAGTTGAAGATGTAGTTGGTATGCATGGTTTGCCTGGAAGAAATGAAAATGGAGAACGAATGATAGCGATGTGTGTTGAGTGAGAGATGGTGATTGGAAATACGCTGTTTGAGAAGAAAGATATTTAAAAGTATACATGGGTGAGACAGGAGGGTGGAAAGGTTGTTGATAGAGCTTTGACGGACTATGTGGTTGTGTCTAGGAATGTAATAGGAAGATTGTTGGATGTGAGAGTTCTGAGAGGGGAGGGTGGAGGTATGTCTGACCACTACCTGGTGGAGGGAAAGTTAAGAATAGGTAAGAGATGGGTCAGAGCTAGGAGGGTTAGGTGTGGCAGGGAGGTTTTGAAAGTGAGTGAGTTGGATAAAAGAGAGAAAAAAATAGAGTATCAGGAGAAATTGAAAGATGAGTTGAACGCAGTGAAAGATCGGGAAAATGGCAATGTGGAGGAGGAATGGCAGTTATTTAAGAGTACTGTGGTAGGGCATGCAGAAGAGGTGTGTGGTGTGAGACATGTGGGTGGTGGTGTAAGAAAAGGAAGTGAATGGTGGTGCGAGGAACTAAGTATAGCTGTGGCTGAGGAGAGACGTGCATATGAAGTGTGGCTGCAGAGGAAGGATGAGATGTCATATGAAAGGCATAACGAAAAGAGGAATTGGGCGAGAAGGGCTGTGCGTGATGCTGAAGTGGCAGCAGATGAGACGTGGGGTAGGCGGCTGACAGAGAATTTTCAACAGAATAAGAAAATGTTTTGGAAGGAGGTGAAAACGGTGCGAAAGGGAGAGTCTGGGAAGGAAGAACGAGTAAAAGCAGAGGATGGAAGGATGTTAATTGAGATGGATGCAGTAAGGAAGAGATGGGCAGAGTATTTTGAAAGATTGTTAAATGTAGAGGAGGAAAGGGTGGCTGAGATTGTGGCGGATGGAAGGGTGCAAGGAATAAATGTGTTGGGAGAGTTGAATGATTCTTTGATCACGAAGGAGGAAGTGGAGAAGGCAGTAAAGGAGATGAAAACAGGGAAAGCTGCAGGTATGGATGGGTGTGCTGTGGAATGCCTGAAGGGTGGTGGAGTGACTATTGTTGACTGGTTAGTAAGATCGTTGAATGTGTGCTTTGTGAAAGGTATGATGCCAACTAACTGGGCAAGTGCTTGTGTGATCCCATTGTATAAAGGCAAGGGTGATAAGTATGAATGTACTAGCTTTAGGGGTATAAGTCTGTTGAGTGTTGTAGGTAAGGTGTATGGTAGAGTGTTACTTATGAGAGTTAGAGAGGGTACAGAGGGAGTGATTGGTGATGAGCAGTGTGGCTTTAGGAGAGGGAGGGGATGCATGGATCAGGTGTTTGCGGTGAGACAAGTGTGTGAAAAGTATTTAGCGAAAGGCAAGGATGTGTTTTGGGCATTTATGGATTTAGAGAAAGCGTATGATAGAATTGATAGGGAGGCTTTGTGGACTGTTTTAAGATTGTGTGGACTTGATGGTAGGTTACTAAAAGTAAATAGTAGAGCGTGTGTATGAATGGGAAATGCTGTGAGTGGTTGGTTTCCTGTGAGAGTGGGGCTGCGACAGGGATGTGTGATGTCGCCTTGGTTGTTTAATATTTACGTGGATGGTGTTGTAAGGGAGGTGAATGCAAGAGTTTTAGGTGGAGGTCTGAGTCTGGTGAATGTTGATGGTGGAGAGTGGAATCTGAAGCAGCTGTTGTTTGCAGATGATACTGCACTGGTGGCTGATTCAGAGGAGAGATTGAGACAGTTGGTAGAAGAGTTTGGAAGGGTGTGTGAAAGGAGGAAATTGAAAGTAAATGAGAATAAGAGTAAATTGATGAAGTGTACGAGGTTGGTAGATGGTAGGGGAATGAATATAGTTTTGAATGGCGAGTTGCTTGAGGAGGTAGAGTATTTTAAATCTAGGGTCACATGTTGCTGTGGATGGAAGAATAAATGCAGTAGTGAAGTTTAGAATGAATGAAGTAGGAAAGGTGCTGGGAGGAATGAAAAAAGTCTTTAGATGTCGTTCGCTTAGAATGGATGTAAAGAGACGGTTGTATGAGCGTGTTGTGGTACCGACGGCAGTATATGGGGCTGAAACATGGAATATGGGTGTAGCAGAGAGGAAAAGTTTGAATGTAATGGAGATGAGGTGTCTGAGGAGTATGTGTGGAGTGATGCATATGGATCGAGTGCGAAATGATGAAGTGCGAAGGAGAACTGGAGTTGTTCGGGAGATGGCTGGTAGAGTTGACCAGAGGGTGTTGCGATGGTTTGGGCATATGGAGGGAATGGATAATGAGCGATTGGTGAAAAAGATAACTAGATCTGATGTGACAGGTGTAAGACTGAGAGGAAGACCATGAATAGGATGGATGGACAGGGTGAAGAGAGCGCTGGATGCGAGAGGGATGTCTGTTGAGGATGGAAGAGTGGCTGTGCATGACAAAAATAAATGGAGAGAAATTGTGAATGAATAAGTGATGACGCAGCCCTGAGGGGATATTCTCCTGCATTTGGTCTGATCAGCTAGTCAGGTCAGGTGCAGGTAAGGGGATGAGTCTTTTATGATGTCCCAGGGGTAAACCAGCTCTGCTGTCGGGCCCTGCTGCGGATGTCACTGATTGCATTGCACAGTTGACCCTTGTGCTGTGTGGTGCGGTGAGGATCTGTCCGTTCTCCCCTTTGGGGCTAAGATGCGAATGAATGTGTTTGAATGGACGAGTAAATGGGGAGTGTGACGTCCTGTCTCGGCTACCTCCCTTTCCTTGAGGGAAGCAGCCTAGGTATATAGATAGATAGATAGATAGATATATATATATATATATATCATCATCATCAGCCGTTTGAGTATCCACTGCAGGACTGGCCTATCCTGACCGAAGTCGGGATGATACAGCCAATGTGTCTCTACCAAGTGGCTTAGGCTGTCTGGTAGAGATTGTATGTAGGGTGAGAAATGCTTGTAAGTGTAACTGTAATGTTAGTGGCTTTGGATGTGTGTGTAGTCTGTGAACCAAGTGTAATCGGCCCACGCAAGCCGACTGGGTGCAAGCATACTTTACAGTAAGCGACACTGGTTCAACCACAACACCCCATGTGTCCGCCAATGCAGTACGTGGCTGGGTGAACACTCCGAAAGTTTATTACCCTGGCAGGGCGTGAACCCTGGTCCACCCGTGTACGAAACGCACACTCTACCAC
>NC_136998.1:26411168-26436168 GCF_032717465.1 Coenobita brevimanus | reverse complement strand
TTGATGTCAGTTCGGAATCTTTAGCTACTGCTGTAGCTGCAAACTTCTTGAAGTGCAACAACTCATCATAAGTGTAACACCAAAAACATTCATAGTCTTGACTACTTCTTTTGATTCTCGTAGAAAGATTGCCAGGCCTATCTGAAGCGGTGTTGGATGATATGTTATTGTTGATATAATAGTATTGCCTACTAGGAGTGCGAGCAGAGAGGTATTCAGTTTTGGTAAAAATTTACCAAGAAGATCAAGAACAGTGCTGCAAACATATTGGAAGGCTTTTTCATAGTCCAGGGATGTGCTGTAGTTGTCTGGTTCAAAACTAAGTCCCTTGACCTCATGACAAATCTGGGTCCTCATCATGGTTACAACCATGTCGGTGCTATCTGCGTCTGGGTCTGAAACTACTGGTCGAGCTCTTTCAGCCTCACTATGAAATGCAATTACTGTATTGTGGCTATCCCAGGTGAAGAAAGAAACAAAAGATATTTAACAAACTACTCAGAAAGTCTACGGATAAGCATTTGGCGGGATAGTACACAGTCCCCATTTTCTATATACAAATAGTGGAGTCTCTTTTATCAGAAAATCATGGGACTTCCAAAGTTTCATTTAATCGATTCTTTCGGATAAAAGATACTGTAATAATATGTAGGATACAAGGGAACAGTATTGTACTCACCCATCACCCATTTCTGGCGACGTCTAGCCCACAACCACCACCAGCACCCAAAAGCCACTCAACCATCACCAAAACACTTAGTACACTGTTGTAACTACGTATGTAACTGCACTTTTGTAACTGTAATAGAAACTGTAAAATAAATCTTCACTCAAATAAACTTAAATAATCCTTCACCAAAACAACTGCGTAATTCACTGTAAGGAATTCGAATAAGTAGTCTTAAACCTAATTGTTTTTTTTTTCATATTATCTGCTTCCTTATTCAATCATTCCCACATCATCTACATCATTTCCCACATCATCCATACCTTCCGAGGTGGTGGATGCAGGTGGGCAACTCGCTTACTCTAGTGACTAGCATAGCAACCGTAAACTAAGGCTAGTGGCGCGAAACAAGCCCGCCGTGTTTGAATTTTCGGATAGATTTCAGATTTTTATGGTTAATCGAAATAAGAACCTTTTAGTAAAACTTACGGTTAATGGCATATTACGGTTAAAAGAATTTCGGATAAAAGAGACTTCACTGTATGTAGATCAACTGAATTCCAGATATGTCTTGTCAACTTTTAGAACCCTGATAACGCCTTCCAATATTTTATCTGACACATCCACATCTTCCTGTGCAGAGTGCATTGCTTTTATTGCTGCAATTGTGAATCTTGATGAGGTATAATTTGTGCGGCGGTCTCCGAGGTAATGAGCATCGACAGCATGTAAATCACTCACTGCTCCACCTACCCTGACCCTAACCTCACAGGCCCATTTGTCATTTTGTTCTTTACATTTGTCTAAAATTTCTTCCTTTAGTGATGTAATTTGTCCTTTTCCCTTCACTTGTCTGTAGATATATGCTGGTCTCCAGCAAGAGGGATTTTTAGGATCTTCCTAAGCCTCTCATTCGTCGCCACAGAACATGCAGTCGTGTAAAAAGTTAAACCCATGGAACTCTGAATGTGTTTTTCTTGCAAGTTCAGCAGATGTGCTAGCTTCTTCATCCGTATGTTGACGTTTCAAAACCTTTTTAATTTCCTTTGGATGAAGGTATTTTTCAACACACCCCTTGTGAGCTCTGAGAACAAGTTCTTATTTTCATCAGATTGTGACTGTAATCTATTGTGCAGATCATCCCTGTACAGTTTACTGCTTTTAATAATGTTTTCAGTGCGCCTGGATTAATGTTTATTAGTTCTTTGGTTTTGTCACTACTGATGTACTGTACTTCCAATGAAAGTAGCATTTGTCTTCCATGTTATTGATGTGAATTATGGTGAACAGTTCTGTAGAGATCCCAGTGCCTCAGAAGATCATGGTTGTCAATGTCCATACACTTCTGACCATAGCCTGAACCTAAAGAAGAAAGAAATAATTATATAAATCAAAATATAAGGAATGCTAAGCAGTTTTTTTTTTTTTTTTCACGAAAATTCCTAGCATTTCACATTTTGTATTATATCTAAAATTGCTCAATACTGACGGCTGTCCAGTAAAGATAGTTGTATAACAGAAGGTTTGAGCAAGGAAAATCGACAGTGAAAAGACTTAAAACGTCAAAAAAAAAAAAAAAACAGTTCACCCTAAAAACAGCATTTGGCTGCCGGACCATCCCATGGAAGAGAGCGGACGCGTTGATCGTTAAGGGCGGGATGACGCGTCTTTATGTGGACGTTTGTGAGTGGTGTAGCTTCTCCCACCAGGCAGGGCGGCTGAGTTGACTGGAGAAGCCTAATGATGAAAAGCCGTGACGTGGAACGCTGTGGTTGGTAACACACCCGCTGCAAAATGACATGGCTATGATGTGGAGTCTGTCGGGGTGACTTCGGTAGGTAATGCTTGCCCGTGGAGTGGGTTGCTAGGCAGTGACGGAGAGTGGGAGGAGGGTGATTTTCCAATTAATATATCTGCAGGATATCGGAGGTTGTTTGTGACATGAAACTCAGCTGTTGAAGGGGTCTAATTATTCGTCAAGCTGTACCTCGAGAGATTCCTGGCCCTTCATGTGAAATTCTGAGCCATCAACACCGCAAATACGAATGTCAGGTGGTTCAAGGATCCAGATCTGTTTAATCGCTCCTCTAATGCTGTCAAACGAGGTGAAAACTGTCATTCTCGGCAAGTGATTACAGTAAATCTGTTGAGAATGGTAACGGGAATCGATCGGGCACAATGATAAAATTTACGACAGTCAACCACGGGGCTAACTTCTCCTCCTTTCTTGGGTACTGGAACAAGCGGACTGTTCCACGGGCTGACGGTGTGTTCAAAGATGTCCTGATCTGTTAAACATATCCTGTACTATCTCATCTGTTTGTTGTCGCAAGCTGTGTGTTAGTCTAAATGCTGGGACATAAACTGGCTGAGTACCGGGAATTAATTCAATACCATGTTTTATCTTGTTACTGTTTTCCATAGGTTCACCAGGTAAGGCCACAAGATCTCTATAGGCATGCAACAGATTTATTAATTGTTCTTGATACTGGGGAAAAATAACCCGGATGTACATGTGAAGCAGAGTTAGCTGAAGGAGTTGCAGTAGTCTGTAGAGTTTGAATTACGTACACACCAGGTGGCTTATCCTCCTCCTCATTAGCAGTTACAGAGAACGGTATATCCTGGCACACCGTTACGGCCAATGGGTACACCAGGAAATCCCCAATCTTTGTACCACTCATAAGCTTTAGTGGAGCACTGGTGACATTCTGTATATAAAGAAAACACAAGATAGTGTAAGGATATGGTGCTTCAGTATTCTAGTTTCCATTATGAAGGAATCAGACTGAACGAACCTCTGACCACCTGAGACTAAGGCCGCAGTAATGCGATGGAAGTCATTATTTTATAGTCTGTGCTATCATTTTAAATATTGTGGAACACTAATGATAAAACATTATCGATCTTTTAAAAAAAGGAACAAAATCCCAGTTCCATAAAAAAAAAAAATGTATCATAATTCGAATGCTGAATGGATTGGATCTTCGAGCTGGGGGATGACTAAACAACGACTTGGCGTCTAGTTAGAGTGGAAAGGAAGGTGCACCCTTCACCTTGAGTGTATCAGGTTTACAGTACGTAATTGTACCTACTGTGCAGTTGCAGCCATCAGCAGACATCCATTTTCTCTTTCCCTCGATGACCAATCTGTTCATTAACTCAGTCATCACCAGAAATTCTCTTCATCGAACAGTATTGTCTGGTGTTAACCTAAATAAACTTTACAGGCGTACCAACACCAGATAATGGGTTGCTAGGTAGTGTAATATTCAAGCTTATCACTGTCATGTTTTCTCTCAGCTACGAAAAATCTTCAGGCCATAGCCTGAATACAAACCGCAGTGCACCAGTCGCAGCAAAAGAGGTAATATCAGGAAGTCACAATGGGGAAGCATCGGAACTGCGAGTGAGGGAAGGGGTTTAAACGTGTGTGTTTGCCCTGAGGAGGAAGGAATGATGGGCAAGGGGGGGGGGGAGGTCGGGGGAAGAAGGTAGGGTCGGTGATGAGGTTTGCCATATAATATGCAGATCATAATTATGTGCTCGAACTCCCCTCACTCAGGGCGAGGGGTATGAGATTTAATTGCAGAACTTTCCTGGAATGAGTTTAGCAATTGTTTCACATAACAGTAATGTGGAAACAAGATACAAATATTGCATGTGTGTAATTGCATCAGTATTAAACACCTCAATACAATGACATTTTATATTCATATCACTCCTGGACGTTTATATTCTATCTTGAAAAGGTTTTAAAACCTGGAGCACATAAATAACCATTTCATTATCCCTTCTATATGAGAGGCCTCACCCAAGTTGAATAAAATCATCTTGATGTGCCGGGTATGAAGCAGCTTATCGGGACACAGTAATGGACGGATCAGTACACTTACTGTAATAAGGCTAGTTTGATTACTGGCTGACTGAGGTGACCAACATTAAGTAAATCAATATGGCTCACCATCTGCAATATTCTGCCACAAGTATATCTCATTAATTAATTTCTGTTAATTGATGAAAACTTCAGCGACAACATCTGACTATAAATTCTGATTAGGGCAAAAGCAGAAATACTGTTTTACTTTTTTTTTTCTCTCTCTTTCTCTCTCTCTCTCTCTCTCTCCCGAGAAACCATCTCCTTCATCTTCCAATACAACAAAATATAACAAGATATTCCCTTAAATACAACAGTACATAACCTATGTTATATGTTAATATACCAGGTGTCCCCTTTTCTCGAGATTTCACATAGAAAGATTATATTACTTCTTTTGCAAAATGAACTTGGCATAGATGTGATGTGCTGAACCGACACCATGTTTTCTTTAGTAATGTTTATTTGTCTATATTGTGAAAGAGTTTTATTCGCACCTGTGTGCTGTACATGCCTCATTGTGTGTGTGTGTGTGTGTGTGTGTGTGTGTGTGTGTGTGTGTGTGTGTGTGTGTGTGTGTGTGTGTGTGTGTGTGTGTGTGTGTGTGTGTGTGTGTGTTCTCACTTAATATACAATTCGTAAACAAATTGGAGTCAAATGCATTTCGTCTCATCAACATTCCTCCTCTCATATTCCCTTCAGTCTCTGTTGTCACAATATGCTATATCACTTGTTCTTTTTTTTTTTTTTCGTCAATACTCTGATCACTGCACCTCTAAATATCTGCTTACCCATTACAGCAGGCACCCAGGACCGATCCTCCCACTCACTCTCACCTCTTCTCTCATATGCATGAGTCAGCCGGTGCTCTTAGTTTTTTGTGCTCCTTAGCTAGTCACCTCTTGAACTGTCTTCCTCGGTCTGTCTCTGCAACTGTCTGTGACCTCCAGTCTTATATCCGATTTATTACGATGACATGATTTATTTTTTACTCCGGTTTTCAAAATGGGGGAGTTAGATACAGATGACATTTATCCCCTTCAGTACGACAGATCCTTCCTAACCAGAATAAACTCGCCCGAGGACAGGACAAATTGAATATAAAACAGTCGCAGTGCATCCAGGCATCTAGAATTGAGCGGATCTTGATAGTTGGCTTTTTTTTTCCAGCTCTCTGTGAATGGGACAAGTATTGCAGGTTCTTAAAAATTCGTTCAATTTTGAGTTCAAATAAGAATAATTGTTCCTGCCACCATGCCCCATATTCTCTTACAGTTATCTTCTGTTCATCTTTTCTCTCCGCTCTCTTTCCCTCCATCCGTCCATCACCCTGTTCCCTTCACTTTTACTTGGCCTGAAATTGCCTTCTCTACATTTTAAATATGATGCTAGTCACGAAGAAATGATACTGAGAAAAAAATAGAGCTGTAGTGTTATATTATGTTGCCAATAAGTTAACCGAAAAAAGATGCAAAAAGAAGAAATCTAAGCAGTGTCAAAGTAAACAAATTATTTAGTCTTATTCTTTCCCTTGGATCCATCAGGAGTCATCTTTTGTATCCGAGCAGTACTGCAGTTTAATCTAGTGCATAAAGTTAAGCCACTGGTGATCGAAGCCATTTTCAATCAAATCTTTTTACTAGCTTACAGTCGTAACAGTAGGTGATATGGATGCAGTAAAAAAAAATGTTTTTAATCTAGCTAACTCAAAATTTCAGTCAATTAGTATGCTAACTCCTCTGACCACTCTCCCGTCCACCCATAACGCAAGCCATCACCACCCCACCACACCCCGAATGTCCTTTTAAAACAGGCTCTCACTGCTTTAACCATTATTCTATTCCATTTCTAGCTCCACTTCTTGCTGATGTCTTCCTGCCAATAATATTATACATAATATGATACAGAGGAGCTCCAGTTGCATAAACTATAAGAACTTATTGATAATTTATCTACTATACATGCTTAGTTTACGTGTAAAATAATTATCACAGGTTGTGCATGGCGGCTGAACCAACTAGATGACAAATATATAACGTTACATCAAGTTTCTAGATCGAAACACCTGAAATTAGATAAGGCTAACTGTATTTTGCAAATGCACATAATGGTGTTGCAGATCCATTTAGCGCCGTAGGTTTCTTTTCTTTAGTAATGTGGATATACACATTAAAATTCAAGTATACAAACAATGTAGACGGACATACGGTGCATTTTCCTGTGCCCTTGCTGAATCTGATATATTATATCCAGGTTGTCACCCTTTTCCTGATAATTTAAAAAATATATTTTACTTCTCAACACCGCGTTATTTTCTATTAAAGGGAGAAAAAATACACTTATACATTCATTCAGTATCATTAAATATTTAGGGGCTGGTGCAGCTACTATGAATTTTCTGCTTGAAATGTCTCTTGGTCTTACTGTTGCAGACTAAAGCTTCAGCCGAACTTTATTAGGAGGCTAAAATAGCAAAGTGGAAGATTTACTAAAAATATAAAATTCAGCTTCTGACCTATGTAGTTAGATGGTAAACTTCTAGAATTAGCACACTTATTCCAGTCAAATGGTTGATCGACTTCCCGCTCTTAAAATTCTTCTCATTTAGGTGAATGTCATCCTTTAGGTGTCCCAGGCTGCACGAAGGAAAAAGAAACATCCAAGCTGTGGTGGTATTCAGATTTTTTTTTAAAGAATAATGACTTCAAAATGATGTAACCAGAATGTGATTTACTTCCCGTTGCTAACACTGGGAATGTGATGGAAACGTGATTTTGTGTAAGGGCTTTTAATAGAGCTTGTTCACTATGTTTACTGGCACCACCTCATGGAATCTGTTATTTTCTCTGCCTTCAGTACTGGTGACTGGATATCTTTTAGGGCCAGACACTTAGTTAATAAAAACGTTTAAAGCGGGCATCCACTGACCTCCCACCAGATTTGTTTCACGACTAGATGATGAAAAGTTGATCTCTTGCTGTATACTTAGCTTTTTGCAGTTGGCCTTGTCCAGGTGAAGAACAATGATCTCTGGAATGACTAACGAATTTCTTGAACTTTAAGCAATTTTTCTTGATGGTTATCTTAAGAGATTTTCCTTTAAACGTCCAGGTGCAGGTCCCTAAAGCGGGAGAATGACCAAAGCCATTCATACGATAAAGATGCGAGTATTGAGTGTGTAGCTGTCCAAGATCAAACCCTCAAAGAAAATCAGTTGCGAAAGAAATGTCAACATTTTCACTGTGAACTTTTATCATAAAGCGCGGATGACTGAACTGATGACTGCACTTCTTGCAGCTGTGCCTCCCGTAAACGAGTTCAAGCGGTTGGAAAATCTCCGATCGTACCATTAAAGGCAAACATCCAGTACAATCAGTAAACTCGTTGGTGATCTTCGGTGTCTTGAGGAGGACCTTAGAACGTATTTTCAACGGTTGAGGAAGTTCCCTAGCACCTCACCCTTGGAGAATTATTTCACGCGTAACACTTAACTATTCTTTGCTTGTCATTCAGGGCTTTTGTAAACCAGCGTAATCTACATAATTCAAACTCAGACGAATAATACCGCACCATATAAATTATTAAGGAAGATGTAGCAGAAAGCCTCCTACGCTGACGATAATAGGGATCCTTATTTCATTGGACCTTTTTCATGAAACAGTTTCTCCAAGCACGAAACGTCTGATGGTACGAGCCATGAAGTAGACAGAGAGAGAGAATGAGCATCAGAAGCTTGAGTGATAACGGATAAAGTGATTGAGCGGTTTATTGGATAGTGGTGCTACAAAGGGATATATAAAATAAGACTGAAAAGGCAGTTGCAAAACCAATAAACAGATGACTAGAGAAGGGTGGAAGATGAGGGGAAATGATAGAATTTTTCACCCGTAAAACCAAGATAGTTTGAACCCCATGATAAAGATCAATCATTAAAAAAAAAAAAAAATGTTCTTGAGCTGACAGACTATTTTATTCGTATCATAAAACACGCCTCACACTAAAGGGATAAATCTTCATTTCACTGAATAGTCCCAATTCCTCCTCTATTATTGGTCTCCGTTGAACAGAAAAAAAAATCATCTGGCGGTAGCAAGTTTAACCCCGATGTCGTCTTTTTTTTGTTAGCTTATTCATTTTACTTAGGAGACTCTTCTTAAGCTCCATAACATCGAGTGACAGCAGCAGCAGTAATCTAAAAAAATACGTCACCTGATTCAGGTGGTTAAAATAAATGACGTCAGTACTGATAGAATTAAATTTGTACAGCCTTTCATCTACTCTTGCCTTGCTTCACTTTCATATCCAGAGAGTATACACGTAGTAGGATTAAGGATAATGAACGATCAGGGGGAAGATGAGGACATTCGAAGGGAAAGGGAGAAAACAGTCTTGGGAGGAACGTAAAAACAGCGGAGGAAAAAACTACAAAAATTACAAGTAGAGCAGAGAAATAGCATAGCTAAAGAAACATGACTAGGCCTATATAGCCCTGGCTGTGGGGGGCCATTCCTGTACATCTCTCTGTTAGAGCAGATATGTATATTTTCTTGTTTTATATACCAAGGTCGTTAAAAAAAAAAAGTTTGGGTAACACCTCCAAATTAAGTACGTTTTTTCTACAGAGCCCAATTTCAGTTTTTGACTGACGTCCATTGGGCTATAATTGTGGAATCCGTGTTTTCTGGAGTAGCTCGATATTAAGCCACTTTTCTTAGATAATTCTGGTTTGTTTTCATTGTTCAGGTGTCAGGTATAGGATTTTAGCACACTTTGTTCCCATTGTCAAGAGTTTTAGGTACGAAATAATCAAAATTTACTGTTTCTTTACATAAAAAGCGTTGTTTAAACATACTCACATTTTCCATTTCCTCATCATCCAACCTCACTGTACATTCAGTGACTTCACCTCTCTCGAAGACCATAACTTTACTCTTTCCTACATTCATCTTTACATTCCGTTTCTTACACACTTTCCTGAACTCATCCACCAAGCCTTGCAGCTCCCCTTCGTCTTCACTTAACAACACAGTCTCATCTGCAAACAACAGTACAGGGAGTTTCCAAACACTGCCCTCTCTCATTGGGGCCACTCCAACATCCACTGCCCTACCTTGTATCTCTCTTATAACCCCATCCATATACAGATTGAACAGCCATGGAGCCATGACACATCCCTGTTTCAACCCAACCTTCAAAGAGAAAAACTCACTCAGTTCACTATCCACACGCACTGCAGTCTTACCACCCTCATGCATACTCTTCACAACATTCAACAATTTCCCATCTACTCCATATAGTCTTAATACTTTCCACAATCCTTGTCTATCCACCCTGTCATATGCTTTCTCCAAATCCATGAATGCCGCATACAACGTCTTTCCCTTCTCTAGACACTTTTCCACTAAAGATCTAAGAATGAATAACTGATCAACACAACCTCTTCCCTTCCTAAAGAGTCCCTGGTCTTCTCCAACTAATTCCTCTGTTATTTCCCTAACTCTGTCAATAAGTATCCTATCATATACTTTTCCTATTACACTAAGAAGACCAATGCCCCTATGATTACCACACACTTCTTTTTCCGCTTTCCCTTTGTACAAGGGAATAATTATACTTGACTTCCAATCTTTCGGGACTCTATCTTCCTCCCAGGCCAATCTACACATTTTCTACATCCATTCTACTATTATCTCTCCCCCATGCTTCAGGATTTCACGACACACTCCATCAATTCCTGGGGCTTTCCCCATTTTGACTTTCTTCATTGCTTCCACAACTTCCATACTACTGATTTCTTCCTGTCTTCTCACCTTCCTCCTTCTCCCAGCTACTTATACTCACATTACTTTCATTCTCTGTGTTCAACAATTCCTTAAAGTGTTCTCTCCATCGGCTCACCTTTTCTCCCTTCTCAGCTAGTTATCTACCATTTTTATCTTTCACTCCCCCACTAACTTCATTGCCATCTTGTCTGACTCTCTTAATTTCTTCCCTGAATATTTTCTTACATTCCCTGCACTTGACACTCAAAATTCTCCCAAATTCCTCATCCACTCTCTTCTTACTGATACATTCTCTTCTTACTCAATAGGAAATAATGGAACAGAAGAAGGGTGGTAAATATTTGGTGTAAACGTAATGCGCTAAGCTTGTATTAGAGCGTGCGGAACGAGTGGGCAATCCACCTGACCTTTTCGTCACAGCATAGTGTTCATGTTCTTGCTGTGCATAAGCTACAATTAATCAGTCTTCTTCAGACCTATGTAGATGTTGCGGCCTTACCTGGTGAACCTATGGGAAAGACATTTTATAAAGCATTTATAGAATACCCAATAGCTTAACGAAAGGAAGCGGAGGTGATAGTGCAAGATATGCTTAACCAGGACATCACTAAACACTCCATCAGTCCCTGGAATAGTCCACTTTTCCTAGTCCGACAAGAATGGAGGTGAGTTCAGACCCATATCTGACTACAGTCAAGCTCTGTCACTGTACCGGATCAGTTCCCATTACTAGTTTTAACAGAGTTATTGGAATCACTTGGTGAGAATAGCGTCGTTTTCACTTCCCTTGACTTACCTAGTGGGTACTGGCAAGTGTATATGTAAAAAACATCTCGCCCCGTAACAGCATTCAGTACACCATTTGACCACTACCATTTTAAAAGGCTATCATTTGGTCTTAGAAATGCTCCATCAGTGTTCATGAAGCTTATCCATTCTGCATCCAGTATTATGACCGGCCATTCTCTTTTTGCATCTCTAAATGACATCACTGTAGTGAGTAAGTCAGTCCCTGGACGTTTTGCCATACTACAGCAAGTTTTTGATCATCTCCAAATGACAGGTCTAAAATTTAAGCTCAGTAAATGCAACTCCCAGTGTAAGAGTATAAAATTTCTTGGACATGTGGCTGAAGCTGAGCGAATTCATACCTCAGATGAGAAAGTTAAAAGTGTTGAAAATATCCCAGAACCCACCAGTACTGATGATGTAAGGGGTTTACTTGGATGGAGTGGCTACTATCGGCGATTTACTCTAGGTTGTGCAGAGATCACTGTCCCTCTTAGTAAATTACTTAAGAAAAATGAACCTTTTGTTTAGAGTAATTACCAGTCTCATGCCTTTGAAACACTGAAAACAGCACTTACTCTATTAATGCCCCAGTCTTGCCATTCCCTGATTCTTTGTACAGATGCATCTGATGTAGGACTAGGTGCAGTACTGATGGAAGTTGATCATGGAAAGAGGAAACGTGTAACAGCATAATCATAGGCAAGCCGTGCCTTGAATCCCGCTGAACATACCGATAGTGTAACTAACTAGGGAGCTTTAGCAGTTGTTTGGTCTCTACAGACATTCCAGAGACATAATCTACGGATATCCAGTGCATATCCACACAGATTATCTCCCACTTTGTCACTAATTCAGAGGAAGAAATCTTACTGGACGTTAGCATGATGGTCGCCGAACCTTTGCATATTTGCGTGGTAAAGTTAATTTAGCTGCAAATGCTCTTTCACTTCACATAACCGCGGCAGTTTCACCACACTAACCAAGTGACGTTCCTTACACCATTCGAACCTCAGATACTGTCTGTAGTTGCCTGAGCCTATGACAATTTACTTCCTAGAGTCAGGAGATGCTTTTATCTACTCTGCCAGTGCCAGCAGGTAACCTGTTACACAATGATATCTTGTACAGGAAGACAGCCCCTACCGGTACGGACATACCTAATAAAGATGTACACCCGAAAGCACTAATTTCTCCCTCCCTAATAGCCGGAGCCGCGGCCAGTGAGAGAGCGGGCGATCGAACACCCCTCACCCACCTCCCTGACCCCAACCCCAGTGTAAACGTTGTTGGATTGATGAGGAAGGGCTAAAGCTGATGATGTTACAATCTGTTATGATTGTTTTTATAGACAATCAGAACCAGTAGGAGTGAGGATATGAAGGCATTTAATGTATGTGCTGTTATCCCCAGCATATGAGAAAGGCACGAAAATGAGACCTACAGTGTATTATGTGTTATTGTCTATACACTTACATCCTGTTATAACGTTACAAAGAAGTGTAGTACAGTGGACAACATCTGTTGTAAGATATGATGTCTTTTCTCATCCATTCGCTCCCACCCTCCACCACCCGTGTCTCTGAGTTCTTGTCTCCTATAAACGTCTCTCATACTTCTCTTCCACCCTTTGTTAACCAGCATTTAACCTAATGATGAAATGATCTGGTCAGGTATTGATCATATTAATATTATCATACACCTCTGTATAAAGCACCAACAAATCAATAACATACAATACTTTGACATACGTGCCAACTATTTCATCCTGTTCTAAGGTGTTACGTGACATACGCTCTGCAAGTTGGACCTTGTATTCCAAGGACATTCGGTTGTATATCGTTAACACAGGTTACGTGTGGTGTTGGACGTCCATTAATTCATGTTAAAGTGGCAATTTAAGCCTTACATTAAACATATAAGGTTTATGTTCCCGTCGTTATTGAATGAACGTAACGAATCAGGAATCGGCTCTGACGAACCATAAACTCTGCTTTAACGAAAATATTCCGACTTCTTGTCACAACAGTGACACAATGTCATTATGTATACGACTGACCCATATTCAGTCATATACATAATGACATTGTGTCACTGTTGTGACAAGAGGTCGGAGCATTTTCGTTAAAGCAGAGTGTTTGTGGTCCGTCAGAGCCGATTCCAGATTCGTTCCTTTCATTCAGTAATGACAGGAGCATAAACCTTACGTGTTATAATATAAAGCCTAGATTGCAACGATAATATGAATTAATGGATGTCCAAAACCAAACATAACCTGTGTAAACGTTAAACAACAATATGTCTTTGTAACACAAGGTCCAACTTGCAGTGCGTATGTAATAGTTGGCAGTTAACCCCAAGTGTTGTATGTTATTGAGATGTTGGTGCTTAATACAGAGCTGTATGATAAAATTAATATGATCAATACCTGACGGATCATTTCATCATTATCTTACTTTATGTTGGTTAACAAAGGGTGGCGGTGGGGGATGAGAGGGTAAGAAGACGTTTAGTAGAGACAGGAACCCAGAGAGAAGGGTGGTGAAAGTGGGAGCGAGAATGCATGAGAAAAGACGGCTTTCAACAGATGTTGTCCACTATACTACACTTATTTGTAACATTATAATATAAGACATATGTATATAGACAATAACACATAATACATTGTAGGTCTTCTTTCATTTTCGTGCCTTTCTCATATGTTGTGGATAGCAGCACAGTATTCCACATTAAATGCATTTATATACGTACCCCTACGGGTTCTGATTGTCTTCAACAACAGTCACAACACACTGAAACATCACTAGCTTTGGCCGTTCCTCGTTTGTCTAACAACGCTTACACTGGGGTTGTGGGATGGGCGATGGGTGTGGGGTGTTCGATTGCCTGGTCTCTCACTTGCCGTGACCCTGGCTACTAGGGGAAGAGAAATTAGTGCTTTTGGGTGTACGTCAACTCGTTGTACCCACAGATTTTATACATTCAGTACCCCTCATCGTCCTTAGCACACCTCTTGCATCCCCCTCTGGAAAAGATCGGTGTTTGAGACAAATACGTCTTTCATTTTATTGGCCTACCGTGTGTAAGGACATCAATGTTCACTGTTATTCCTGTGATCCTTGTAATCGTCATAAAGGGTCACCGGTTCCCCTGCTCCACTTTTACAACATCCAATTCCAACACGTCCATGAGAAACTGTTTTTGTTGATCTCCTTAAACTGTCTCTTACAGAGTCTGGTACAGAGTATTTGATTGTGGCAGTTGATCATTTCTCAGGTTCCTGTGCTATCGCAGCCTTTCTAGACAAAACTGCTAATGCCGTTGTCAAAAAACAAAATCGTAAGGTGTTGGAGTGCTTGAGGTATTTAATTTGCCACATGCCAGCTATTTTTAGCCCTATTGGTCATCCATGTGCTGGCCATTTTGTGACCTTTTTTTATTGGCCGGAATGATAAATTTTGATGTGAAAACAACAAATTTCACCATTAAAATACTCACCAAAGCTCAGAAATGGGTTTTATTGAGTCCTGCACATTGGTATACAGGTATTCCCATTCCCTCACGCTCACCATGTACGTAGATGAGAGAAAGCCGTTTTCTATGTAAGATAGACTCCCGTATTTATGTTTGAAAGGTAAAGCAATGTTCAGTACACTTTTCTGATTACTTATTACTTCAACATCTGTCACAGTTTGCATGTCTGTATCACTGTGAATGCATTGTCTTACACTTACTTGAAGATAGATACAACCTGACTTCACTTTGAACAGTCCTGGCACATACGAGAAGGTATTTACAGTTTGACATCACTATGTACAGTTCTTACAAGAAAATATTTACAGCTTGATTTCACTATGTATAGTCCCTTCACTTATGTGAAAATATGTACAACATGCCTTCACTATGTAGAGCACTGGGTGAGGCACACAGGCAGAGTAAGGCAGAGCGAGTGTGAGGGGGGGACAGTGAGTGGGTGTATGGCTTTGACTGCCTGCGGCATGATAGAAGAACAGTTAACATACATGCCTACCAAATTTTTCCCGAGAATCTTGAAAAATGTGGTCACAGTGAATGTTGTAGTTTTAAACCATTTTAAAACGGCACTGGCACTGACCGTAGATTTTTGTTAGACCATTTTAAAACAGCAGTGGCACGCGGCAGGTTAAGTTCTCATAGCACCTGTTGGGATGAGTGGATACCCCAAGTTGCTACATCTATCAACAGCTCCATTACTCCATTCTTTGTTTTACATGGAATCGATAAATCTTTGCCCTATACAGTGCTATTATCAAAACCTAATCCACTCTATCTCTTGGATGATTATTTGAAAGTGAAAGTGACAGACTTACAGCAAATACACCAGTATATAAAGGCTAATCAGGCCTTGTCGAAGCAGGATATGTTACATCGTCAGCATAGCTCTGCCTCACCTACCAGCATTAACATTGGGGACTTAGTATTTACACACCACGTGATATCAACAAACGGTAACAAATCTGAGATTAAAGACTTGTTGTCATATGAGAGAAAATGGCTTCACGCAGATGATCTTAAGGGAATTTCCGGGTCCTTCTAATGAGAGGAAAATAATGAAAATAATGCATCTTTCTCCCTCTTCTCCTTCTCTTCCTTCTGTCCTTGCTACTCCATCATCTACCCTACGTGTTAATGAGTACAGTCAAAAGCTTCGCCCAGCAACCCACCCCACTGTTTCTTGTGTCTATTCCTTCACCTGTCAGGACAACTTAGATAATATGGACATTAATCCTGATTCCTTTTATGAGTAAGATGTTGCGGAGAGTGTAGACAGCCTTGCTGGCACTGGCTGTCCTTGGTTAATCTCTGGGTGATGGGGATAAAGATAGGGATATCCACCCAGGGCATTGGCCAAGCCCCGGAGGGAAGTAATGTTAGTGAAGGACGTCATCTCTGTTACTAGGTAATATTGTTACACATGTAAATGAAATAGGTACGGGACAGAATTATAAAAGTTTTGGATGTCTCAGTAAAATTATAAGATTAATGTTATTACAGAAATATTGTATATCACCTTCCATTTTATTGTCTCTGTCCCTCCAGTAATTTATTTTGCAAGTAGAGGATGTGTCAGTAGTCACGGCACCCATGTCAGATCTTCATTTAGTTCTGGAATGGGCTCACACTAACCTTAATCTAGATTCTATTTTCCTTTCTGGAGCATAGAATTGTACAATCCTATAATATAAGCTACATTCTTTTCCACGACCGTCATGGTCCATATTCCTGTTTGTTCTACAGTCAACTTTGATCTCTTCCAACTAATTCCCTTCCCTCTACCTCTCAATAGCTCTCTGTACATTGCATTTGTGTGCTTAAACTCTTTCTTCTGTTTCACGACCATTTGTCCCATCTGATCTTTTACATTCGTGTTTGTCAGCGATTCAAACTCTTGAACTTTGTCCTGTGTATCCCTTTATTATCATCCCTATTACAGATGTTCCTTGTGAGAATGTTACAATTCAGTTATCTCACTTCCTTCATCACTATTTTTTTTTTTAGCCCTAATTTTGTATATCCTCCTCCTGCATTCGCTCTAGTAGGATTCTTAATCATAGTGGTTTTCGTCCACTGCTGTGTTAAATGTATGGAAAAAGGACTCCATGAAATTAGGTTAGATAATAAAACAAGGAAAACAGTGAAACTTGTTATATCAATGAGGTGAAGAAATTGCAAACTGACGCTGAAATTGGAGAAATTTGAGTGGGAACGTAAAAGCCTACTACCCACTGCCAAGAGGCAACTACCAACTGCGCCACTGACCACTGCACCTTCATACACTTGATTTGTGTGAAGATGTGTGGACATCCAACTAATTTTGGGAACATTATGTAGTTATTATATCTTATTCTCTCGCGATACCATTGTAAATCTTGTATAACCAGCTACTGTGTCAATGTAATTTTATTATTCACCACTGTAACAGTATTTTATCATTCTCTTACCTGTATGTATGTACATTAATTTTGTTTAATATTTCACTGTTTACTAGTATGCTATTATTATTAGCATAGTATACTGTCACATAATTCTCTTATCATTCACTTATACTATCAATGCTGTCTTACAATCTGATCTGTCTTCTATTAATCTCTACGTCAGTAACATCTCCGGAGACATCTTATGTACCCAGGGAGGGGGAGGGAGAAAAATGTAATTGAGTAGATGTTGGTTGGTTAACCGTCACGATTCAGACGCAGCCTGAATGCGATGAACTGTCGCTGACTGTATAAACTCTGGCCAAATCTGCAAGCTCAGGAAGGGAACGCTAAGAAGACTGCTTTATATGTGCACAGCTGAGTATTCCATAACTCACCCTAACGTGATGGCAGTGGAACGGAAGCTCACTTACCCATCTCCAGAATGAAAGGGAGATAGAGAACTGCAGTATTAGAGTCCAAGAGAGCAACACAGCTCTTTCTTAATAAAGTATGCAGTAGCTTCAAGGTGCCTTTAAGAACAGCCTGAATTCCTGATGCTATATCCACCGGCCTACATCTCACACTGACGTTAATATCATAATCAATTTAACATGCTTAGGAAGAGCAACTTTTCCCATGGTCTAGACAATCGTTGAAGTCTTCGCCCCCTTGCCTTTCGAGAACCTAGTAATAAATATTGCATATATGACATCGTACTGAGCACGTTCACATATGATCTCATTCTCTTCCATGAGGTCCCTACAGGTGATAACGCCTTTGTAGGAATTCATGGAAAGCAGGATCCTCGGCTCGAGATCATAACAGCGATACTTGAGCAGCTTCAACAAATCCTTATCTTGTGAAAAATTGAGTCTTAATCAAGAGACCTCAACTTGCAATTTTTTTTTTAACTTGTTCAACCTCACCAACACAGGATAAAAGGACTGACACTGGACAGGGTAGTAGAGCCGGCAGCAAGAAGAAGAACAAATTTAGCATTATCGACATTACAGCCAAGTGGGTCTCGAGTCTAAGGGCAGTCAATCCAGCAGTCAGTCCATCTTTCGGGTAAGGGAAGTCACAGCCACCTCTTTCCAGGAGCAAGGGAGGGTTAGGAAAGAGGGTTGACATAGCAACTACCTCCCGCTCTGCAGGGAAGTGGGAAAAAAGAGAAAAACGAATATGGAAAAGTAAACCTGTGTAGAATGGCTAAGACTGAGATTACTCTCTCAACTCACTCCAGGGAGGCTCGACTGTGCCCTCACTCAGCCAGGGCGATCAGTGGGCGGGAACCCTCCATGGGAAGGAGGCAAAGACAATTTCAGTATAAAGGTACAGACACCTACTGTACCAAACTAACAGGGAGGTTAGGGAAATGAGAACTTTCTATATGCCACCAGAAAGATGAAAAAAAAAAAAAAAAAGCTAATGCCAGTGGGTTATTCCTAAAAAGTTAAGGGGAGAGAGCACACGAGCACAGGTGCACACGGCCACACTCAACGACCATGCATAAAAGTCCTGACGCATGAAGCGACTTTAAATAGTCCAGGCTTGGGTCACCGATGGCAAAAACAATAACAAGAATCCTTATGATACAATGTAATAGACCTAGTCAGCTTCCTAGTTAACAAGAATGCCAATGGTTTTGCTAACATGAAAGTCCTGTTTTTTGACTAAAATGATCAAATTTCCCTGTAAATTCAGATTCTAGGCACCTTCTTTTGCATTTATCATTTTCATATATGAGTATAATGGATTTTCAAATTCTATTCAATGAAAAATCTAACATCATAAAAGTTTGCTACTGCAAATTGCCCAACGACTACGTCAATTTTCAGTAAATGTGCATTAACCCCTAAACCGCGGGGTTGTTTTTGCCTGACTTGCGTGTCTCGCGGGCATGTTCGCGCTCCGACAGACTCTCTATAAATATTTGCCAAAAATCAGTTATCAGTCCTAGAATAGTATAATTACATATGCCTATGCCACATACCTTCAGCTTTCTCCTGGGATGTTTGTTGAGCCTTCGTCGAGTACCGTAGGTTTGTGGAGACCTCTGAAGCTGGGTAACGAAGTCTCCACTTTACACTTCCCGACAACCCGTAATATGATTACCACAGCCTGATATCACTAGAAACACTTTTCTATGATCCTCAAATAGTTTAAAATCCATACTCAAAAAAAAAAAAAAAACTGTGAAAGCAATGAAAATTACGAGCGCGTATGACCTTCCCACTTGACATCGTTCGCCGCTGGTGTTCTGTCATTTACTATTCATAAAAACACTCACAGTTTATATTTCTATTACTATACTGTATAACAATTGCATATATCTACAGTCTTTATCCATAAGTTTCCTTCAGTAATAGTAGTTTATTGTCACTGTAGGCATTCAGTTTGTCTTTCAATAAAATACGTAGCATTCACTTTCTTGTCCTGTATACTAGCGTTGAGAGTGAATCTGTCACTTTCATTTTCACTTTCATAACTCATTGTATTCATAAATGCTAGAGTGAAACTTTCACTTTCATTACTCCTAGTATATATACTCGTATTCTTATATTACTACTCATTTACATTTCTATTTACATTCTCTATTTTATTTACATTATTTACATTTCTATTTTATTTACACTGTGTTATGCAGTCACTTGCAGTAACTTGTAAAACTAGTTTCCACTGTTCACTTATATTTACATTCACTGCTTTCACCTGCTGTTTACACATTATTTACACATTATTTACATTTCCACTTGCACTGTCTTACTCACCAGATAGATCGTAGTCACTGTCAATTATTTTTATTGACAAATTAGCCTCACGTTCCACAGCAGTCACTTACCTTTACCTCTTTCCACACGAGGTTTAGTACGGGGTAGAGGTCACAGGGCCCTTTGCATGGGGCTAAAAAGCGGCGGAACTGGGGAGGCGCGAATCCGACGTGCTTTCACCTTGAAAGACGACAGTAAACTGAATACAGTGTGATGGCCTGCCTAGGGGAAATGAAATGCTGGAAATGTCAGCGGGGTGAAAGCTACTAATATATACGCTATGAAATGATTAGCAGGAAATCTAGACTATCTATCTATCTATTGCCAGAGACCTCAATCCTGTTTGGGGTGGCCACAAACAAATCGCCTCCACGTCCCCCTGTCCCCCACCATTTCACTGCCCTGCTTCCAACTCACACCCCCCTCTCTCATATACCTCTCCACCCCATCCCTCCATCTCATCCTCGGCCTCACCCTCCCTCTTCCCCCCTCCACCTCACTCACATACACTCTCTTCGTCAGTCTTTCACCTTCCATCCTCTCCACATGACCAAACCACCTCAGTGTGTTCCCCATAATGCTTCCTATCACATCCACATCCATACCACAACGCTCCCTTATATCCTCATTCGTCAGCCTGTCTCTCCATGTGACTCCACAGGCTCCTCTTAAATAACTCATTTCCACTGCTCTGACTCTTGACTTGTGTCCTTCCAACAACGTCCAAGCTTCACTTCTATATGTTAGAGTTGGTATCACAATACTGTCATGTAGTAACTTTTTCACTTCCATGCTCACTTCCCTGTTTCTTATCACTGCTTTCAAGGAACCAGCAACTTTTTATCCCTGCTGTACCCTTTCAAGCACTTCACACTCCAAACCTCCATCCTTACTCATTACACTACCCAAAAACTTAAACGTACTCACATTTTCCAATTCCTCACCATCGAACCTCGCTGTACATTCACTGACTTCACCTCTCTCAAAGACCATCACTTTACTCTTCCCTACATTCACTTTTAGATTCCGTTTCTTACACACACTCCCAAACTCATCCACCAAGCCTTGCAGCTCCCCTTCGTCTTCACTCAACAACACAGTATCATCTGCAAACAACAGTACAGGGAGTTTACAAACACTGCCCTCTCTCATTAGGGCCACTCCAACATCCACTACCCTACCTTGTACCTCTTTTATTACCCCATCCATGTACAGATTGAACACCCATGGAGACATGACACATCCCTGTTTCAACCCAACCTTCAAAGAGAAAAATTCACTTAGTTCACCATCCACACGCACTGCAGCCTTAGCACCATCGTACATACTCTTCACAGCATTCAACAACTTCCTATCTACTCCATATATACTTAATACTTTCCACAATCCTTGTCTATCCACCCTGTCATATGCTTTCTCCAAATCCATGAAAGCCGCATACGCATACAACTTCTTTCCCTTCTCTAGAAGCTTTTCCACTAAAGATCTAAGAATGAATATCTGATCTACACAACCTCTTCCCTTCCTAAAGCCTCCTGTTCTTCTCCAACTAATTCCTCTGTTCTTTCTCTAACTCTGTCAATAAGTATCCTACCATACACTTTTCCTATTATACTAAGAAGACAAATACCGCTATGATTACCACACTTCTTTTTCCCCTTTTCCTTTGTACAAGGGAATAATTATACCTGACTTCCAATCCTCCGGGACTCTACCTTCCTCCCAGGCCAATCTACACATCTTCCACATCCATTCTACTACTATCTCTCCCCCATGGTTCAGCATTTCACCACACACTCCGTCAATTCTTGGGGCTTTCCCCAATTTAACTTTCTTCATTGCTTCCACAACTTTTATCTTACTGATTTCTTCCTGTCTTCTCACCTCCCTCCTACTCCCAGCCATTCCCCAGCCACTTATACTTGCATTATTTTCATCCTGTATGTTCAACAATTCCTTAAAGTGTTCTCCCCATCTGCTCACTTTTTCTCCCTTCTCGACTAGTAATCTACCATTTTTATCTTTCACTCCCCTGCTAACCTCACTTCCATCCTGTCTTACTCTCTTCACCTCTTTCCAGAACATTTTCTTACAGTCCCTCCACTTTACACTAAAATTCCTTTCAAATTCCTCATCCACTCTCTTCTTACTCTTACTAATCTTTTCACATCTCTCTTTCTACATATAACTCTCTCTTCCACCTCTCAACTTCTTTCATGCCCCTATTTCTCATCCATTCATTGTATGCTTTCTTCTTTTGTGCCACAGCCTGTCTCACCTCTTCAGTCCACCACGCTGTTCCTTGCACCCCCTTCCGTCTTCTTTTCCTCCCATAGACCACATCACATGCTGCACATATTTCTTCTGTAAATATCCTGCACACACCTTCCACATCCCCCATCTGCTCCAATTCATATTTACCCAACCGTTCCTCTACTTCTCTCTTATACTCTGCCTTTTTCTCATCCTCTTGTAACCTTTCCACTCTCCTTGCAACTACTCCTTCCTCTCGTCTTTCCCTTCTTCTATTTCTCCATCTTACTTGGATCCTAATTCTGGCCACCACCATGTAGTGGTCAGAAAGTCCACTCCCCCAACCTCTATAAGCTCTTGCATCCATTACACATCTTCGCATCCTTTCATCCACACGCACATAATCAATCATTGCCTTCTTTTCATTAAGTTCACCACCCACCCTTTTCATCACTCGCCATGTATACCCGTGGATCATTTATGCCTGAAGAGGGTATTGGCTATCACCAACCCCCTCCCAGCACAAATGTCCACTAACTCACTGCCGTTCTCATCTGTCTCAGCAGGCTCACCCCACTCACCAACTATTCCATCCACCTTCACATTCCCTACTTTACCATTCATATCACCGATCAAAAACACTCTCTCATTCCTTCCAAACTTTTCCATGCACACTTCCACATTTGTCCAGAACTCTTCTCTCACTCTGCTAGCATGATCTTGCATTGGCGCATGCACACACACAATCGCCCACATTTGTATTCCAACTTTCAACCTTACCCACACAATCCTTGACCCAAGTGATCTATACTGTCTTATGCTCTTCTTCCATCTTTTACTCACAACTGTACATACTCCTTCCTTTGCCCTCTCATTCTCACCTACGCCTGCACATATACCCCATTCATACTCCGATTCTCTCACACTTTCTCCTCTCCATTTTGTTTCAGTTATTCCACATACATCCACTTTCGCACCCTCAAGCACCTGGACAATCTCTCTTTCACCTCATCATTCACTCCTCTTACATTCCATGTTGCCATTACCAAGTCCTTTGTCTGGTCCTGGGTCATCATTGTTTGGTCAGTCCTTGTCCGAGGCTTCTTGTTTGTCTTTTTAGTTAGTTGTTTTCTGGGGAGGGGCACTAACCCTCCGCCAACCCTTTTAATCACCTTTTACGACAAGCAGGGATACTGGGGGAGTATTCTTGAAAAAGACCCCTGCCCCCAGGGGTAGAAATCTAAACAATACATAATAAATTAGGTAGTTCCAGGTGAATGTAAATATCACTTAGGCTTCTCCCTTCCTTTCTTATATATATTTTTATTACGAGAATAGATTATACGGCATATTTCAAGGGGAAATAAACAGCAAAAATTAGCGAACGAGTGCATGTGAGGTGTTGTCAGGTTATAATCAGCCAATTCCAGGTGTATGGCACTATCACTTACCTTATTTCTTTCTTGTATATATTATTTGGTATAAGAATACGGCATAGGGCTTATTTCAATGGATGAAATCAGTGGAAAATTCTAGGGAAGATTTACTTAGCGTAGCATGGCCGGACAGGCGAGAAGAGAGGGTAATGGATGGGAGGTAGGGAGGGGAGTCAAGAATGGGGAGAAATGGCTAAATTGTCAACAATGGATGGGAGTAAAGATGAGATTAGGAGTGCTGACTAATGTTGGACATTGACAGTACTGATAGATGATACAAGCCACCACTTGAAAGCCCGGGAGAATTCAAAATAACACAGAATCACAAAAGTGATGCACCGCAGTTTGATCCCTTGCTCCCAAGCATCACGAAAGTGACACCCCAGGGTTAAGGGGATAATATGTGCAGGGAGAGCACTCGTAGAGCTTGGGGCAGCTGCACCAGGTGAGTCTGAAGCCAAGGAATCTCGCTTGAGCTTCAACATCTCAAGTTCATGTTTTTCATGTGCTTCACGCTCGGCACGTTCGTGTTCTCGTTGTTCTCACTCGTATTCACGTTCTCTCTCTCATTGTTCTAACTCGAGTTGACGTTCTCTCTCATGTTGTTTTTGCTCGTATTTGTGTTGTTGTCGGTCTTGTTCTAACTCTAGTTCGCGTTGTTTTTACTCGTATTCGCGTTGTTGTTGCTTGTGTTCACATTCTCTCTCACGTTCCTCGCATTGTTTTTGCTCTTGTTCACGTTCTCTTTCGCGTTCTTCACAAGCATCTTTCTCACGTTGTTGCTCATAACTAAACCGTGAGAGGACGTAGGCTTGGATTGTTTCAGGGTCGCTAAGCCCCATATCTGTAGCTTCCTGTACATAGACGTTGGCAGCCATGATGCTAACTCAGTCTGAGTGAGGTAAAGACTAAGTACTGACTGCTATTTTGCAGAGAAATGCCAATAATCAAGAGTAAAGAATATAGGCACAGGGGGTGGATACTTGAAACAACTTACAACATTGTATCTCGCCGAGTTGGTTGTAACTTGATGTAAACATTGTAAGCTCTCATTGCAAGTTCTTACAATGTATACTCAAAGCCTGGGGGCCGCCATATTGGATTGTATTCTCTGTTGTAACTTACAGATGGTTCTTATAAGGCATACTCAAAACATTGTAGTGGCCATATTTGTTTGTATCTCGGATTGTAACTTACAGCAGGGTCGGAGGAGCTGTAAGTCCCCTACGTGGAAGTTTCCGACACTGCTGCTGGCCCTCCTCAGTTTTATCAGAGCAATGCACGTGATTTTATTGGTAAGTTTATGCACTTCCAAGCGACATTTTATAGCAGCAAGTGTTAGAGAGAGACGTCAAAATTGCTCTTAGTGTTAATACTGAGCAAAAATGACCATAGTGAGATGTGTGGACCCACAGCATGTAGTCTTGGAGTGTTAATGATAATGAAAGATAAGAAATAGTTTATGAT
>NC_136998.1:26263098-26411068 GCF_032717465.1 Coenobita brevimanus | reverse complement strand
TCATTGAGTGGGAAGGCGGCTAGAGTCGATGCAAAATGAATAATTTTAGAGACATCTAAATAGTAATTTAAAGAACAGATTATTTAAAATGCTGTAATCATCCACTAACTCAGTATAGTGGTACTCTACTCCATGGTGACTCTACACTGAGTGACAAGCCAAATGATTTCTTGTAAGTCAGGAAATCATTTCATACTCTGGGTGCTAACCTTATAATCAACCAACGCATATTCCCTATGTGTCAACAAAAGGGTTGGTGTAGGGTTAGTACCCGTCCCCGGAAAGCAACTAACTAAAATGACAAACAAAATGCCTAGGGCCAGGACTGACCAACAGGTGACAATCAAGGACAGTACGAAGGACATGGTGAAGATTTCAACGTCGAATGTGAGGGTGCGAATGATGAGGTGAAAGAGCGAAAGATTATCCAGATACTTGATGATGCAAAAGAGGACATACGTGGATTGCCTGAGACTAAATGAAGGGGTAAAATTTGTGAGTGAGTGGGAGTGTGGATTGGGAACATGTGCAGGAGTAGGTGAGACTGAGATGGCAAATGAAGGTGTATGTAATGTTGTGTGCAATAGATGGAGGGAGAATATAAGAGTATGATTCAGTTGATTCAAGGATTGTGTGGATAAGATTGAAAGATGGATTACAAGCATGGGTGACTGTGTGTATATATGCACCAATGGAAGACCGTGAGAAAAGAGTGAAAGAAGAGCTCTGGGCAAATGTGGAAGCGTACATGGAAAAGTTTGAGAGGAGTGAGAGAATGTTTTTCATTGGAGACATGAATAGAAAAGATGAGAATGTTAAGGTGGATGGAGTAGATGGTGAGTGGGGTGTCACTGCAGAAGTGGATGAAAATGGTGGTGCTCAAGTGGGCTTTTTTGTTGGGAGGGGGTTGGTGATAGCCAATACCCTATTTAGGCACAAAATGATCCACAAGTATACATGCGTGATGAACTGAATGAACGGAAGGCAATGATTAAGTGTGTGTGGATGAGAGAATGAAAAGATTATGTACTGGATGCAAGAGCATAGAGAGCTGGGGGAATGGACTTTCTGACCACCACTTGGTGAAAGTCAAAGCACAAGTGCGATGATCGAATAGAAGGAGAGTAGGAGAGGAGGAAGTATTCGTACAACGGGGGTAGAAGGTTGCAAAAGTATGAAAAAAAAAAAAAAAAGGCAAAGTATAGGAGAGAATTGGAAGAGCAACTGGGTGATTGTGGATTGGAGTAGGTGGAGGATATGGAAGGTGTTTGCAAGATATTCACAGGAGAAATATGTGCAGCATGTGAGGTGGTGTGTGGGGTGAAGAGAAAACGAACTGGGATGCAAGGAACAGCATGGTGCAATGAAGAGACTAAACAAGCTGTGTTGCAAAAGAATAAAGCATATAGTGAATGGATGGGGGGAAGTTGAGAGACGAAATAGTTATATATAGAGAGAAAGTGAGAGGTAAAAAAGATTAGTAAGAGATAGTAAGAAGAAAGCAGATGAGGAATTTGGAAGGAATTTAATTGCAGAATGGAGGGTATGTAAGAGAGTTAGACAGGATGATGAAGAAGGAAACAGAGGAGCGAAATATAAAAAGAGTATATTCATAGTGGAGGAGAAAAAAAAAAGAACAGATGGAGAGAACACTTACGGAATTCTTGAACACAGATAATGAAAGTAATGCGAGTATAAGTGGATGGGAAATGGATGGGAGAAGTAGCGAGAGGAGAAGGAAGAGATCAGTAGGGTGGAAGTAGTGGAAGCAATGAAGAAAGTCAAAATGGGTAAAACCTCAGGAATTGATGGAGTGTGTGGTAAAATGCTGAAGCATGGGGGAGAGGTAGTAACAATGAATGTGGAAGACATGCAGATTGGCCTGGGAGGAAGGTAGAGTCCTGGGGGATTGGAAGTCAGGTATAATTGTTCCCTTCCACAAACAAAAAGAGGAATAACAAGTGTGTAGTGATCAGAGGACATTTGTTTTCTTAGTGTAATAGGAAAAGTATATGGTAGGATACTTACTGGCAGAGGATGGGAGATAGCAGAGGAAGTAGTTGGAGAAAAACATGGAGGTTTTAGGAACAGAAGAGGTTGTGTAGATCAGATATTCATCCTAAGGTCTTTAGTGGATATGTTTCTAATGATGGGAGAGAATTTGTATGCTGTCCTCATGGATTTGGAGAAAGCATACAACAGAGCGGATAGAAAGGGAATGTGAATGATAGTGAGGATATATGGAGTAAACGGGATGCTGTTGAATGCCGTGAAGAGTATGTACTGTACGTGGAAGCTAAGGATTTAGTGCATGTGAATGGTGAACTGAGTGAATTTTTGTATCTGAATGTTGGATTCAAAGAGGGATGTGTCATTTCTCCATGATTTTTCAATCTGTATTTGGATAGGATTATGAAAGAGATACAAGGTAGGGCAATGGAAGTTAGAGTGGCCCTAATGAGAGAGGACAATGTTTGGAAACTCCCTGTACTGTTGTTTGCGGATGAAACTGTATTGCTAAGTGAAGATGAAAGGGAGCTGCAAGGCTTGGTGAATGAGTTTGGCAGAGTCTGTAAGAAACGAAATCTAAAGGTGAATATAGGGAAGGTTGAGAAATGAAGCCAATGAGTGCTTAGTGAGGTTGGATGATGATGAAATGGAAACTGTGAGTACAATTAAGTACTTGGATAGTGTGACGAGTAAGGATGGAAGTTTAGAGATTGAAGTGCTTGAACGGGTACAGCAGGGATGAAAGGTTGCTAGTTCTTTATGAGCAATGATAAGAAGTAGGGAAGTGAGCATAAAAGTAACAAAGTAACTGCATGATAGTATTGTGATACCAGCCCTAACGTATGAAATCGGGCCTTGGACCTTGCTGGAAGGATACAATTCAAGAGTGAGAACAGTGGAAATAAGTTATCTGAGAAGAGTGTATGGAGTTCAATGGAGAGACAGACTGACAAATGAGGAAGTGAAGGAGCCTTGTGGTGTGGATGTGGACATGATAGAAAGCGTTTGAAGAAATTCAGTGAGGTGGTTTGGTCATGTGGAGAGGATGGAGAGCGAGAGACTAACGAGGAGAGTGTATGTGAGTGAGGTGGAGGGGAAGAAGAGGGCAGGGTAGACCGCTGATGAGATGGAATGATGAAGTGGAGAGGTATGTGAAAGAAGGGGATATGGGATTGGGGAGGGCAGCGAATTGGCGGGGACAGGGCGACATGGAAGCGATTTGTTTGTGGCCACCCCTTACAGGATTAAGGCATCCGGCTATAGACTGATAGACATATAATGAAGAGAACATTAGATAGGTAACATATTAACCTAACATTTTATTATTCCACCTATCCCAGATCATAGCTATGTATCTTATATTGATTTGTGGTATTTTTTTATGCAAGGAAAAAGGAAGTAAAGGCCAGGAGCCCGCAAACCGTTCCTTCCAAGAAAAAAAAAAAAAGACAGCCTAATTCAAGATCCGTTCATTTCGAGATGCCTGGACACATTGCATTTGAAAGACTGGAGATCATAGGAAGTAGGAAATATAGACAGTGGGAGACAGTTTCAGACCTGACCTATTGCATAAATGAAGGGCTGGGAGTAACGGTTAACTCTTGCATTAGAGAGCTGGATAGAAAAGGGGTGAGAGTTTGTTGCTAGACGGGTTCTATGCACCCGTCATAGAGGTGGAGGGATGCAAACAGACAGTTCAGAGGAGCAGTGACCATTGAAGTGGCGATAAAGAAGAGATAAGATTAAAAAGTGCAGCGAAGAGACAGAAGTTGAAGGGAGCCAGTAAGAGGAGAGTTAATGAGATGAAAAGTCTTTGACTCCACCCTACTGAGAAGAGCTGTATATGGGGAGCCTCCCTACACTAGGGCAAACAAACCCATGTATAGAGTCAACAACTGTGCTGGGGCAAAGAAAGTACGGAGTCGGCTTAGCACACATGGGAAGCAGGTTTAACAAGAGATGTAATATGATCTTTCCAAGATAAGTCCCGAGAGAATGAAACCTCAAGTATATTTAATGTTGATGCATTATTGGGCTGGATATTATTAAACATTAGTGGGTACTCCTGTGGAAGATTTTGTCGGGTTGATAGGTGTTAGAACTGAGTCTTTGATGCATTAAAAACAAGATTATTTTTACCCCAGTCCGAGATATGGGTCAAGTCAGACATTAGGTGTGCCATAGCGTCATCCCTTGTTTGTTGAAGTGACAGCTGAGAGGGACGTTGCGGGAACTGAATGGAAAAGTGAAAGGTGGGGTCATCAGCGTATGAGTGGCTAGGGTTAGATTAATAGCTTAGAAGATCATTGATGAATAAAAGGAAGAGAGTTGATGATAGGACAGAGCCCTGAGGAACACCACCATCGATAGATCTAGGGAAAGAACTGTGGTTGTCTACAACAGCAGCTATAGAACGACCAGAAAGAAAACTATAGACGATGGCACAGACAGAAGGATAGAAACCGTAAGAGAGCAGGTTTGAAATTAAAGATACTGTATATGTCACACTCGATCGAAAGCCTTTGAGATCTCAAGTGCAATGACAAAGCTTTCGCCAAACTCCCGAAATGAGGATGGCCAGGAGTCTGCAAGGTAGGTGAGAAGATTGCCAGTGGAGAGCCCCTGACAGAACCCGTATTGACCATCAGAAAGAAGGTTGTGATAGGAAAGATGTTTTAAAAAAATTTCTGTTAAGAACAGACTCAAAAACTTTTGAGACACAGGATGTTAAAGCAATTGGACGATATTTAGAGGGTTGGGAATGGTCACCCTTCTTTGGGACTGGCTGAATGAGAGCAAATTCCCAGCAAGAAGGAAAGGTACAAGTTGACAGACAAAGGCGAAAGAGTTTACTCGGCAGGGTGTCAGCACAGAAGCACAGTTTTTGAGGACAACAGATGGGACTCCATCAGGCCTATATGCCTTGTTAGAATTGAGGCCAGTGATGGCAGAAAATACATCAGCTGAAGAAATTTTAATGTCAGCCATGAGGAAGTCAGAAGGGGTAAGTGATGGAGGAACAGCACCGGAATCGTCTAAGGTGGAATTGGAGGAGAAAGTCTGAGAGAAGAGATGTTCTTTATCATGCAGAATAAAATGCTACAGAGCCATCAGAGTAGAAATGAGGAGGGAGGATGATGAGGTAAAGTTGTTAGAAAGCTTTTTGGCAAGGTGCCAGAAGGAGTGGGAAGAATTCCAGTTGGAGAGTTGAGATCATTTAGTACGAATGAAATTATTTTTAGCAGGGCGAAGAACAGACTTAGCACGATTCCGGGCAGAAACATAAAATATATGTGATTCAGAGGTGGGTTGGCTCCGGTACCTTTTATAGGCCCTCTCCCTGTTGTCGACAGCATTAGAACAAGCGTGATTAAATCAAGGCTTCTTGCATTAGTCAAAGAATATGAGGAAGGAAGGAATGATTCCATGGCCGAGAAAATAATCTTAATGAGCAAGGCACACTCAGATGGCTACTGGCCATGGACTCAATAATCATTCTAAGGAAAATCAAAGAAATACTGCCTGATGGCCTCCCAGTCAGAAGCTCGAAAGTGCCATAGTCGAAGTTTCTTTGGAGGGTCCACAGGCCGTACTGGAGCGATAGGACAGGTTAAGGTAATAAGGTTGTGATCGGAGGAGTCCAACGGAGAGGAAAGATTAACAGTGTAAGCAGAAGGATTAGTTGTAAGAAAGAGGTCAAGTATGTTGGAATTCTCTCCAAGGCAGTCAGGGATACGAGTAGGGTGCTGTACAAGCTGCACTAGGTTATTAAGGATAAAAAAGATGTAGGCTTGTTCACTATGTGGATCAGTGAAAGTAGAGGAGAGCCAAAGGGAGTGGTGAACATTGAAATCTTCTAAAATGGAGATTTCAGAGAAAGGAGAAAACGATAGGATGTGTTCCATGGTAGAAGTAAGATGGGGTTCGCATAAAGACCCATTACCCTCTAGGTAAATTAACCTGTCAAGAGACTGGAGCACATAGCTATAAATACGTTGGACGGTAGTGACATTTCTCATTGTAAATATGTTGTTAAGTGCATTTCATCATATCAAGAATTCTATTGAAATGAAATGTTAAATGAATCATTTCCCTAGAAATTACGGGAAAATATATGGCCATCCTGTATATCAATCTGGATAGTTTCTGTGCCACTTTCACTCACGTCATCCATAACACCACGAATATCGAGCAAGCACCAAGGATACATACAGTAGACTGTTACGAATGATTTAATAATATCCTGCAAACTGGACTGATGTCAGAATATATTAGGGTATATCTAATGATGTATAACTGTGGCCCTGTGTACGATATAGGTGAAGCCATGTGTAGGTGTAACCATTAGTGACTACGTGAACTAACGTGCGATGTCAGTTGGCACTGGGCCTGGATTTTTTATGACAAAGTTTTAAAGAACTAGGAGGTGAGGAGCCCGGTGGTCAGCTGAGTTACTTCAAAGGCAGGGCTCAGATAGAGCATTTTGTGACCACCTAGTTAAGAATATAAATCGTAAAACTGCAACGGACTTTGGCCACAACCTTACTAAGTTAAAACTGGTATAAACTGTTGGCAATGCAGTGCTTTGACCCGCATATTTCACGCCTCCTACAAACTTTGTCAGAAACACTGCTGGTGAACCACACCCTGTATTATACACAACTGTCCTGCCACTTCCTGCCCATACAAGCTGCCTGGTTATCACTGCTCTGCCATGCACGTAACCAGCGGTGATATCTAACGGTGCCCACCATAACTTATGCTACATGTCTTCGGCTCTCACTGTTAGTGTGATCAGCTGCATTTGCTGGTCTCCAGGGCCTACATTTGCCTGCCCTCCCAGTCTCGTCACCTACTGCCTTTAGCTGTGTGCAAGTGAGGAGTGTGTGTTTTGCATCTATGGTGGTGTGAACTGTCATCTCCTATTCGGTCCTGCCCTTGCCCACTGGTGGAAGATCACCCTCCTCCCACTCTCCGTCACTGCCTAGCAACCTCCCCCCTGGTAAACATTACGTTACCACCCACTGCCCTTCCACACCCTCAAGCGGTATTCACATAGAGTCTTCCACCTACGTCATCCTGACAAGTTAAGGCCTGCCACACCCAGACTACACGTCATAGCCATATCATCCAGCAGCAGGTTTGTGACTAACCACAGCATTCTACGTCATGGCTTTATATCATCAAGCTTCTCCAGTTAACTCAGCTGCTCTGTTTGGTGGGAGAAGCTACACCACTAACACTGTCCACATCAAGACTTGAGTCTTCGTGCTTTCTCCAGTCAGTGCGTCTGCTCTCTTCCGTGGGAAGAGCCTACAGCCTCACATTCCTCCAAACCGTGGTGGAGAAAATTTCAACTGCCTTACCAGTGACTGTTTCAGTGTTAGTGAATACATTTGTGATTATCTCCTGTTATCTTCCTACTTTCTTTAGAGATGGTCACTTTCTTTAAAGATTGTGTTTAATATTATTATTTATTTCTGATGTTATTCGTCATATTACATTCCCCATTTTTTATTAATCTTTCCTCCTCTATCTCTTTATTCACTCTTCATCAAACTGCCATTTTCTTTAACATTGGTTTCATTGTACATAATTCATTTTCTTCCGCATAATGTTCACTGTAAATTATTCATACTCCTTAATATAATATTCATTGTATGTAAATAATTTTGTTACTTATAATTGTAACTGTGTATTTTTTTTCTTTCTCTCCCCCTGTTCATACTCCTCATTTATTCATGACATACTTCCCTAAAGTTAACCTCTCCCCTGTTCGCCAGCCAACTATGGATGATAGTGAAGATGATGATTGTTATGAATATAGTTGTGTAAATTTGATCTGTTAAAGTAAATCTTACCTGAAATAAAACCCAACCAATCTTCCTACTACCATTACTGATATTATTCCTACAACACATCATCCTGATACTATCCCTACAACACCTACTACTACTACTACCGTTGTAGAAAATCCGAATAATTATAATCCAGATACTCTTACTTCTTCCCAAAGTGACTCTTCCGATCTAAATTCTTCTCGTTCACCAACCAATTTTTCTTCAGTGACCATTACCACTACTCCATCACCATTATCACTCATCCCCTGTACCACCTGACATGTCCCTTCTGCCTCTTAGTCTCCACTTAATACAGTGACTGCTCAAAGACCCACACCTTCACAAACTCAAACAATGCCAGCCACAGTGCCCCCTCCATATTCCATCCTTCTGGATGATCAAAACCACACCAAATTTGATGGTAATGATACTGTAGTATCTATATTTGATTTCCTCCATGAAGTCAGTATTGATAAGGGTACTCGACAACTAACTACTGAACCAGCAAAGATCTCTTATCTCAAAAACCGATTAGATCAAGGCAAAAGGTGCATGGGTGCTAGGTTACAATCTGGTTACTTTGACCATTGCACAACTTGTGATGAATTTTGCAAAGCATTAATAAAATTTTATTGTTCTCATACTAGAGCAGGTTACCTCATTGCTTTCTCCAGTCTCCTTAAAAACATGAAGGATGCCATGAAAATTCCAGCAAAAGAAGCAACATTATATGAAAGAGTAGCTGTTGTAAATGCTACCAGTTCAGAGATAGGCCAGATATTGCAAGATACCCGATGGGTATCTCATGCCGGAGGGAATGATGTTATCAGCTTTACATTTTTGCGGTCTGTGGACGCGGATCTGCGTCCAACCTGAAACTGTCCAACAAGCTCTTTAGATGCGGATCTGCGTCCAAACAAAGAAATATTCACCATAAATCAGGAATTGCATCTAACATCATGAAATGCGGTTTAATATTAGCTTGACTGAATTTCCAGTTCGGTGATACTATTTTCATTCATCGGAAAATTCGAAAACGTGACCAAAATACGCTTAAAAATGGTAAAAACATTCTTATGTGCACTTTCAAATTTTACTTGTCATAACTATTTTGCCTTATGCACTATCGATTTTTATTTTCTTTCATCTTATTCCACAAAGTCTCAGCTTTCTAACTGGATAAAAACAAATCTGTTAATCCAAATATTTCGGGATGAAAAAAATTACCAGAATAGAAAAAACTCTAGTGGGCAGATCTGGTACAAACATTCTTATGTGCTTTTTCAAATTTTGCTCATCATAACTATTTTACTTTAAGCAATATTTTTTTCTTTTTTCTTTCATCTTTTTCTACAAAGTCTTAGCTTTCTAACGATATAAAAACAAATCCACTAATCCAAATAATTGGAAAAGAAAGAAAACTTGAGTGCGTGGCAGAGCAAGAGGGACGGAGAGCGAGGTGGGGTGAAAGTGGGAGGGTTCTGCTGGCTGCAGGGGGAGTCAGACTGCGAAAGTGTTAATGGATTACCCTAGATTCTTAAATTGGCTTGACCAGAGCCAATTAGAAACTGCCTTACTAATTGGATTCAAACCAGGAGATCAACTGCTTGAACTTCCAAAGGAGATAGCAGAAAGAGTAGGCACACACGTCACTCATCAGGAAGGTACTCACACCACAGATTTTCATACTACAGAAGGAACTGTAAGGGATGTGCAAACCTGTCATGCCTCAAAAAAAAGTATTCACATTCACAGCTGACTGCAAGGGATGCCAATAACATTGCTCTCTCTTGCCCGCGATGCTGATCGCCTGCAGGCGGGCATGACCAGTTGACTTTTCATCGGGGCCAGCAATCCTCGATTGTGTGCTGACATTGCAGTATCTCTGGACACCGTGAATAGAGTTGCTATCACAAACCTAGAAAAAGCCATGGAGAATGGCAACAGCATACACCTTCACGACCTCACCGTACCTACTGCAAATATTATAAGGAGAGTATGGGCCATAACGCTAATGAGTGTCATTACTTTGCACAATGTTGGTCAGGGGAAGGGGATCGTAGCTCTCAGACAAATTCTCCATAATGACAGAAGATCCTGAGCTCCCCATTTGCCAAGTTGGCCCTCTGACTCACTTAGGTATAGTTATTTTAAGTAAAGGTGAGGGGGTACCTACATCATTTTTCATGGACTCTGGGACCATGATGAGCTTAATATCAGAGTCCTCCCTGAACAGCATTAGAGGTGTGATTATACAGGTCTTGATCCTTGAACCACCTGACACTCGTCTTGGTGGTGTTGATGGCTCAGAATTTCACTTTAGGGCAAGGTACAGCTTGATGAATTATTAAACCCCTTCTCACCTGAGTTACATGTCACAAACAAACCTCTGGTATCCTGCAGATGTATTAACTGACACAGACACCCTGGCCTAACCCGTCTCATCCCAGAAGATTTTTAACCAATGACCTCCCCCAATCCCGGCAGAGTTTCGATTTTTTTTTTTTTTTTTTGCTAGAACCTCCGCTTTTTATGTGTAACATCAAATATTCATAGAGAAATCACTCACCTGAGCTTTAAAATGCAGTACAGGTAACAATACCCTCACCTGGCTGTGTTTTCTATGGGGCCTTGCTCCAGAAAAAATGTGTTCTATGGGAGGGGTAACTATTTCAAACCACTGATAACAGGTATTTATTTATTTATTTGACATGAATTTATATGTAGTACAAGAGTATATTGGTTTTCATACAGTAATATAAGCAATATAAGCGTTGTTTTGTTCACTGAACACATCAACATACCATACCTTTTTTGGCAACATTACCTGATCATCATTTCTGACTGTTTCTTCCTCTTTCACTACGTAAAATTTGTCCTCCACATCGTCATCGATTGGGCAATCACTCTGGCCTTGAATTGCATACTGTGGCGTGACATGTCTTTACTGGCCAGGTCTCCAGTAACATGTGAGTTGCCCAGACAATGGCATGCGGGGGTGGGGGCGAGGTCACGCAGGGTAAGGCATTGTCCCCTCCTGGCATCGGGTAGAAGAAGGTGTCCTATGTATACTTACCAAAAATCATGGGCAAAATTTGAAAAATGTGCAAATGACGGACCTTGCAATTGCGGCGCATTTATGTCAACAGGAGTCACAGTGACAAAACGTTCAGACATATATATACGTCAACGAGAGTCAGCGGAATAACATTCTGTTGAACTAATAATTGCTTGTGGTGGTATTTAAGTCCAGGAACTTCCTGTATCTGGCATGGATTACCGACACCCTGTCCTTTCACAAGTAAATTCAATCACTCAGTCTACTGTGACTCCACCGTGACCAATTGAGAGTAAGGAAGGGCATTCACTAGTATCTCATGACATCACCTCCAACAGTGACACAATGGTTGACTCATCTACGTCTCATCTGATTACCTCAAGTAGTCTGAATGATAGGCTACAACAGCAGCAAAAGGGGGGAAAATTTTGTTGCTGCACAAATTCATGAAAGCCTCTGTCCATACTGCAGGTGTGAAAGAAGGAGTGGATAAACTAACCTTACCTAAGACGTTGCGTGAATGGTTTGACATTATGAGTCAGCATCGTGTACCACGTTGGAAGACAATTTGTGTTACCGGTATCTTTACATATTGAATGTCACAATTGCTCCACTAAAACTTAAAAGTGGTACATAGATTGGGGATTTTTGTGCAGTGGCAGTATCATAACCAATGAGGCCTTGCTTCAGTGACGTATTTGCTGCTGCCATAAAGCTAAAATTAAAAGTTGTAAAATACCATCTCAGCACTTTAATGGCACCTTATTCCTAGAAGGGTAGTCAAATCGTACCCCACCTGCTCGTGGTGACCTCACAGAAACCCCGTTTTATTAATTTATTCTTTGTATTATTCAGTTTTCTTCTTCCTTCCCCCCCCCTAAATAAGGGTGACACGAACGGGGGCGGCACTACCCGGGTTTATCCAGTGTAGTATTGTATATACTTTCTGCTGTTGTTGTTATCATTGTTTGTTTTGTCTTGTTGTTTTCTTTTTTGCCAACCATAAGCAAACAACACCAGTGCTCTTGCTGCAATAATTCTGTATCAAAAAATGCATAAGCATTGAATTGCGCTTACTGCAGCGAGTGGGTTCAACATTTCATCCATTCGATGTAAATAAAGTCAAATGTTACATCAGAGAACTTAACAAAACATTTTGCCCACTCAATCCATGTAACTTGTTACAACTGCCTGATGTGTACGAGCACACAACAGACTTTGTCTGCAACATAATAAATATATGCTTCTTAGAATGTAATTTTGTGCAGTCTGGGAAACTTGCTTTGCTTAGGCCAATAATAAAAAAAAACTGGCCTTGATGTCAAGGGCATGACAAATTATCTGCCCGTCTCTAACCTGACTTTCTTATCAAAGATTACTGAGCATGCCATACTTGATCAATTCTTACCACTACTGGAACATAACAGAGGGTTTCCTGTTGTTCAATTAGCATATAGAAAGAAAATACTATTAAACTGAAACTGCATTAACAAGGATGCATGGTGACTTGGTGCCAAACACCTGCAGTGGGATGTCCTGTCTCCTAGTTCTGTTGGATCTGTCTGCAGCTTTTGATACAGTAGATCATAAACTATTGTTGGATGATCTGTATTTTAATAGCGTTCGTGATAGTGCTCTTTTGCCCCTTAAGTCGTATCTGTCGGACAGATCTCAAGAGTGGTTGTTGATTAAGCTAGCTCTCATTCTGCACCCCTTCTGTTCGGAGTCCCTCAAGGATCAGTTTTGAGTCCAAGTCCGTTTACAATATACACGAGTAGTTTATCGTCTTTACTTGATGTTCACGATGTATCCTATCATTTTATGCTGATGACACTCAGCTTTATGTTAAGATGTCTGATATTAACGATACAAAAACTGAGCTTGAATCTCTAATGTCTGATAATAAGATCTGGAGGGGAAGGAGGAAACTTAATCTGAATGATGGTAAAACTGAGATTATCATCATCAGAGGAAACAGATAATGCCCTGGCTTTGAACAGTGGTGTGTCACAGTTTCATCCAGTCGGATCTGTTCGAAATCTGGGTGTTTATTTTAATTTAAAGTTAAATTTCAAAGAACATATTAATCATGTTGTCAGGGGGTGTAACTTGCCGATCAGAAATCTGTACTCTGAGAAAATTCCTGAATACATGTTTTCTCTTAACACTGGTTCATGCAGTGGTCTTGTCTCATGTCGAGTAAGGCAGATCACTGTGGATTTGTCTTCCATATAATGTACTAACAAAAGTTCAGTCTGTGTTGAACAGGGTAGCATGGCTTATCTTTGGTTTCCCCCCGAGAATTATGATTTACCCCGTTCCTAATTGAGCTGCATTTGTTTCCAGTAAAGGCTAGAATTGAATTTAAACTATGTGTTATTACATTCAAGGTTCTTAAGTTTGGTAAACCGAAGTATCTTGCTGTACTGTTAAAACTCCTATCGGCACGCACAGGTGTGATGTTACGTCGTGAAGATATTCCTTGCATCTTGGCGAGCCTGGAGCCATTCAGCAGTCATCTTTCTCTGATCATTCTTTTGTGCATAGAGCCCTAGATTATATAATAAATTGCCATTGTCCATGAGACAACTCTTGTCTGCTGAAATCCTTTAAGAGACAGCTGAGAGCCTTTAATTTCTCAAAATCCTACTACCCGGAGAGAGGTACTATGACGGATGATTATAGGGTTTGATTATTGCCACTTTCATATTTTTTAGCGATGAAATTTTTATTGTATATGAGAGATGTCACAATACTAGTAATTGTAAAAATAATGTATATGTGTGTCGAGCACTAGTGAATTCCCTATGGAAGAACTGGCGCTTTTGAGAAACAAAAGACCAGATAATTATATTTATTATTACCCATTGGCTGTAACGGTGTGCCAAGATATAACATTCTCTGTAACTGCTAATGAGGATGATGATGATAAGCCACCTGTTGTGTATGTAATTCAAACTCTACAGACTACTGCAACTCCTTCAGCTAACCCTGCTTCACATGTACAGTACGGTTGGGCAATTAGAAAGTGTGAAAAAAATACTGGGGTATATGGCGACATCCGGCAGAGCCTGTGTCAGGTGGGACATGATTGTCTGAACTTCTTAGTGGTGGCGAAGCAAATATTCTCATCATATTATACGTAAATGAAGGTTAATAACTAATAAGTGGTAGGAAACAATTTATAGCGCATACAACAGTATTTAATGATTGAAGGTGGAGCGTTAGCAATCCGTAAAACGTAGCTAGCAACATAGTAGCCTACAAAAGAGCAGCATGTCAGTTGGTAGTTTCGTTTATTCATGATCTTTGAAGCTGCTGAAACGAAGCCTAGTGAATCAGACTAATAGATGTTGACCTCTAACGAAGAGAACAGGCAGTGCTTTCTTTAACGGATCTAATATTGATATATTTCATCAGGTTCTAGGGTTATTACTCTCTATGACAAATGATCGATTCCCATCACCAGTTTTAACAAATTTACTGGAATCACTTGGTGAGAATAAGGTAGTTTTCACCTCGCTTGGCTTTCTCAGTGGCTATTTTTTCTTTTTTCTGAGGACCCACTCTCCATTAACTTAGATTTATTTCATACGTAAAGATATTGTGGGTCTAGCTGCCAGTGTGCTGACCCTTACAGGGCCTGGGGTGAGTCAGGATGACGGTGTCGTGCGACCGTCAGCCCAGTCGGCAAGGTAATTTTAGTTGATAATGTAGTCACTCTGCACTGCGACCTAGAGCCACTGGTCTCCGTAGCCATGGCCCTGCCAAGTTTCACGCACCAGCTGAATGAGATACAGCCCCTTCTGTCAACCATTGTGGAGAAACACTATCCTGATGCTTTCTAGACCCCACTCTACTTAAATATCCATTGGAAGCTTGACTACGTTCGCACTAAATTTTGTCATCTGAATTCCTCTTTCCTATCCAGACACCTGTAGGTCGTTCCTGCTTGAAGCGTGATCTCTTTGATCTTGGTGGGGAAATCCTGGGTGGCCTATTTGGTGTAGCACCTTCTCGTGACCTCTCTAACTTGAAACCAAACCTTGTTGACTTGGCTAATGCACTTGAATCTCAAAGTAGAGTTCTCCAGGCTCAACACTCTATGCAGCAGAAAATCACTGCACACCTCAAAAGTGTAACGGAAATGCTTTATCATTTCTCGGACACTTTACAGGGGCAGATTTCAAAAAAATAATATTGCAGCTGAATTGCTATATGTCATGGTGCACCTTGACAAGTTACAACTTTCTCTAGACTTTCTTCTTACCCAGGTCACAGCCTTCATACTTAGTTGATGCTGTTGGTGGTCAGGTTACACTGAATCTAGTGTCTCTCTAGTGTATACTCCAGTACTTTGCTCTAAGTACTTCAACTACCTGGCCATCAGCATGCTGTTCTTCACTTCTCAACTTCGCCTCTTTCCTTTTCTGAACTGCATTCCATGTTTCATCTGACATCCATTTTTTCCTTCTCGCTTTTCCCTTTTCCTTAATAGTAACCTCAGCACTCTCATGCAAAACCTCTTTTACCTCTCTCCACATTTGATTAATATAATTGTCTTCAGATTCCATCAAAGTCTGCAGGACCAGAAACCTGTCCCTACATTCCCACCGAAACTTCTCCTTCGTGTTCTCATCACCTCTCAGCTCATCAAAATCACATCCATCACCTCCTGTACAATTACAATTAACATTTCTCTTAAGTTTTATTTTAATATTTGACACAACAAGTTGATGATCACTACCTACATCTGCCCCCCTCCTTAGGCAAACATCTTGCAAATAACTCCTATGCCTTTTGCTAATTGCAATGTGGTCAATTTTATTACAATATTTACCAGAAGGTGAAATTCCAGTAGTTTTATGTATTTTTCTATGCTCAAAGATGGTTCCACCAATCATAAGGTCATTTGCCAAACAAAAGCTTCCAAATCGCACCCCATTTTCGTTTCTTATACCAACACCCTCCTTACCCATACAGTCTTCAAAGCCACCCCTACTACTACCAACATTCGCATTAAAATCACTAATGCAAACCAACACATCATGTCTTGCCACTCTATTCACCACATCCTGCAGCTTCTCATAAAAGTCATCCTTCATTTCATCAGCAGCCTCATTCGTAGGAGCGTACCCTACCACCATACTGATATTATCATGGTCAGATTTTAAACATGCATAAAGCAAGCGCTCATTAATTGGCTCAAACTCACATAGTGCCTTGCAAGCATCTCTACTCAATAATAAGCCTACTCCTTGGTAATGATTTCCATCACTCCTACCAGAAACCAACAAAGTAATACCATCTTCCAAATTCATTTTATCAACACCAAGCAACCTCGTTTCTGTAAGAGCACAAATATCTATATTGTATTCCTTGAACACTGAAATAAGTTCTTCCATTTTACCAGCCTGATTGCGAGTTCGAAAATTCCAATTTCCTATTCTTAAGGTTCTTTTTGGCTGCACGGAACTGAGGGCCATTGCTTCATAACCAGAGTTCGTCAAGATTTCTTAGGCAGAAGAATATTTTACCCTGGAGCCAATGCCAGTGGCTCCCAGGAACCAGACAGTGGAGAGAGAAAATTAACTAAAATAAAATAAAATGCAGAGGGTTTGGACAGACAAAGTACAAGGGAAAGAGACAGCAAAAACAATGTAGACAAAAGTGTCCCTTTTAGTAGCCTCTTACGACAAGCAGGGAAAACTGGGGAAGTATTCTATCTCCCGCTGCCCAGGGGGATATATATATATATATATATATATATATATATATATATATATATATATATATATATATATAGATAGATAGATAGATAGATATATTTAAAAATGCGATTTTGTAGAGTTGCTAGTCAGCTGTGAAGAGTGTATTCCTGTCTCTTGGCTTAATTTTTGTGCTTTAGTCATGGCAGTCATAATTGTGTCTGGATGTGCAGGTGGCATGTCAGTAAGTGGGAGGGAAACAGCCTTAGTCTTGGGCTGGAGAGGTTCTCCTCGGTCACGACATAAACGGGTAAAATATCCATGAAACTCAGGACAGCCTACACACTTTGTAACATCTTTCAAGAAGGATATAATACTTATCTTAGTGTTTGTTTTGCTACAGCCATATGTGCAAGAAGTTTTTTATTGAACGAACCTGTTTTTTCAAGAACTATGGTGGAATATCGGGTTAATTTGGGCCATTGTACCCAGTGGCGCACCGAGGAGGGGGAGGACCATGCGGCCATGGCCCCCCATATATATATATATATATATATATGTGTGTGTGTGTGTGTGTGTGTGTGTGTGTGTCACAGGGTTTTTAATGAATAATTGCAATATTAAAAAATAATTTTCAATAATACTGAGAACAGCGACAATGAATTGTCTTGTGAAAATCATGCAATGATTACTTTATGCCGACTTACTTCGCCAATTCTCTAAGAACGAGAAATTATAAACTTTCTCAACAGTACACAGCAGAGACTAATTCCTCACAATTGCTGTTTGTTAGTACTGTTAGCCTCTGGAGAAAGTGACTTCACCCCTGACAATCAATAACTAATGCTATTAATGATAACAGGTTCTTGCTGATGCATTAACTCCTGGTTGCACAACGGATTTTAAGCTTAATACTAAAGGACTGGCCTAAGTACCAGTTATGAATAGCAAAGCATTTATGCAAACTAGGAGGTATAAGTGAAATAAGATTAATATGGAAAATAAAACACAAACTTACATTACATTAAGCTCAAGAAAAAGAACTGTTAATTTATTGATTACAATAAATAAATTAACGTTACATGAGTCTCAAGATGAATTCAGATAAGGTGATCGCACTCACTCGCTCACTCAAAAGCTAACTCTTAAACCTAGGAAGAACGAAAAGGAATACTGGTCAGAAAAGTGGACCAAGCAGATGACTGGGCATTGTTGAGGAAGGACGCTGCACATGCTAAGTCTCTCGCCAATCATGCTAGGTGGAAATTCAGGAACTGGACAACGGTGGCACTGCTACGCACTGGGCCCAACCTGCTTTCACAGTGCTCAAATCCTGACTGACTTCAAATCGTGAGAAAGAGGCGAGTGTCGAGCCGCATTGTTAATGGCTAGAATGAGGGAAACACGCCCATAATAAATCGCTCAGCGGAACTGCTACTGTCTTGCACAAAGACGATCATTTATGACACAGTGAAAAATTCTTCTGAAAACACTCCCGACTGGGTGAATACGTGTCGGTTAAACTGAGCGATAAATATTGGGATTCCACTAGAATTTGCTGTTTCCCACCAAAGTTGATGTCACGAGTTTATTCAAATACAAAATTGTGCTGACTCGTGACATTACGCCCCATGAAAAACAAATTTTTCCTTCAGAAAAAAAAACTTCAATATACATACATACAGTATAAATCCTAAGTCACATAAGATTCACACTGTGGTGTGTGTGTGCTATCCTGCTACAGGAGAAAGTCACAGTCGCCAGTGAGCAAAAAAAAACTCGTATTTACGTTAATAGAAGCAAGCTTCAGGGAAAAACTCTGTGACGATGGTGAAAAATCCTGTACTCAGGTCAAGCTGAGCGAAAAGTTCACAACATTTACATTAACAACTAATTGCTATGTAGCGTGATGTATGTAATACACGGTGTAGGTGTGACAGTTGTGGTGTAACTGTACCTACGTGTAAAATTACATAATGCAAACCAAGAGTAAGTGATGACAACGAGGCAGAAGAGAAGAGGCGGCAGCATGCATCAGGGATGACTAGCTGTTCTGCACGGCAATGCTGCACCCGCCAGCTGCACCTGTGAAAGCAATCAAGGTGGAGCATTAAAAGTGTCATTTCTCTCTCTCTGCCTAGCAATCAGTACTTATGTTACAAAAAGTACACTATTTACGTTATTAACCAGGAAACGTAGTCAAGGCGTTTCTGCAGGACATCAAACGCTGACCCAGTTTACTGGTTAAACCCTAAACTTAATTAGCAAAAAGACTAGGCGTTTCTGCAGGACATCAAAACTGCAATTCGCTAAATTAACCAGGGAACGTGGCCATGAGCGAAAAGACTGGGCGTCTGTGCAGGACATCAAACGCTGCGATTCGCCAATGGAACCCAGTTTACTGGTTAAACTAACTCTACGCTTATGATTAATGACAGGAAGCTGAGAATCCCTACGCAATCTCGGGCAGGTCACATTTTAACACCCACCGTGGGTGTGAACACTCATGTGCATAATGTGCAATCTCCAGGAATCCTCTGAGAGGCCCACAGCTCGAGACGTTCCACAAGGTAATTCATAGACAGCCTTGGACTGTCTCTGCAGGGTTCTCGAACTTCCCTCTTAACTTATGGTACATATGTATGTAGAGGCCCTGGACATACTGTGTCCTGTGGGGCCAATGGGTGAGACGTCAGGTCTGCACCCACATTACTACTGCCCTCTCTTTCAATTGCTTCAGAGATTATGGGTGTGGGTTCAAACGGCGCAGGAAGGACATGTCCCTGATTAGTGGTACATGGACACACATTGCAGGAATGCACAAAATTATCTATCTCTTGTCCCATCCCTCGCCAGAAAAAGTCAACATGGATATGGTCCTGGGTCTTCCTTTTGCCCATGTGACCTCCTGAGGCTGAACAATGACCCCATTCTAACACTGCTTGGCGGTACTTGGCTGGAACGACAAACTGCAGTCGAACCTCGCCCTGGGGTGTTCGTGACTCATGGTAGAGCCATCCTTGTTCACGAAGGAACTTGGCTTGACCTCCCCGTGAATACTTTATCACTCTACCCTTTTGTTTCTTTCGCACGGCAGCAAGTGTCGGGTCAGAATGTTGTTCTTGAACAACAACTTGGCTACACATCAGATCTTGCGGCGATTCAATGGTCACTGGGGTGACACAGTTAGGAGCCTCAACGATTGCTCATGTTTCTGCAGCCGAAGTCTGAGTAGCATCATCTTCGGTGCAACTATCCTTGGCACCGGGAATATTGCCTGTGATTAGGTCAAATAAAGGTTCTGGCATGACAACTGCAACTGTCGTACCAGTGTAAAATGGAGATGCCACCTGGATACGTGCCTCAGGGAACAATCTCACTGATCCATCAATAAAGTTAGCTTGGATCTGTCGACCTGTATACTCCTCAGGCCGAACTAGACTCTGTCTGACAGAGCAACCTGAGGAACCATTGTCTTTCAGGACCTTCACAGGAATGCCTCCTACAAACCCTGGCTGAACAAGGAGGGCACTGTCGCCTGTGGGAGGGCTTGTGGAGGAAGCAACTAGCCACTGATTAGGCTGCTGAATAAATGATGCGGCAAACATTGTGCCCTGTGAACTAGATACTTGAGGGGTCGTACTCACTGCCTGGGGAGATGGAGCATTGGCCATCTGTGGAGGGGGGTTCACTGTCGCTGAGGGACTAGAGAACTGTGGGGGAGTACCCGTACTGGTAGGGACGTAACCACCGTGCTGCTGCTGAGGAATGAGGGCTGCGTTTGCCTCCTGCCTCCTATTCACTTGAGTTGGTGCTGAAAAGGACAGTCCCAATGGTCAGTTGCATGGCTGATACTGGTGCTGGTTAGGGTACTTGTTGTACTGCTTCCACTCAGGTTTCTGAGTGTTTTCTCCCTGGTCCTTCTTCTATAGTTTTGGACCTTGGCCATTATTCTGAGAACGGCCTTGTTGCTGGGGTTCAGTCTGAGACGGTTTCCCAGATTTATCAGGTTTCCTGTTCCAGGTATGCTGCTTGCGAGTTTGATACCCGTATGCAGTGAAGAATGCGTCAGCCTTCTTCACCATTTAGCTGGCACCTCTTACCTGGCAGATCTTAAGCTGAGCCATAAGTTCAGTAGGCCACGACTTTTCTAGCTGTGTGCGAAGCATAAGGTCAATTATCCCCTCACACGTGGAAGGAGTTTCATCTTTCTCCATGCAGTCATCTAAGTAAGTAGTAACCCGGTCAAGAAACTGAACAGCAGTCTCTTTTTCCCGTAAACGCGCCCTCATGAACTGACTCTTGGCGTCGTCAACTGTGAGACTGTACGCTTTGACAAGTGCGGCCTTCATCATCTCATACGTGAGATTGTCTCCACGAATTCTGTGGAGAATATCTAGGACAGGGCCCTCAAACAGGCTAAGAAACTGAAGCCACTTAGCTGCATCATCCAGCTGGTAAAGTTGAGCCATGTCTTCAAAACAAGCTACGTATGGCTCAATTCGCTCGCCTTCCTTATATGGGGGAACCTTGATGTGTGGGGTCGCCATAACATGTGCAGAGATAGCGCTCGTGGAGCTTGGGCCAGCTGCACCTGATGTGTCTGAAGCCAAGAAATCTCGCTTGAGCTTCAACATTTCAAATTCATGTTTTTCGCCTCCTTCTCGCTTGGCACGTTCGTGTTCTCGTTCTCTCTCACGTTGTTGTAACTCGTATTGACGTTCTCTCTCTCGTTCCTCACCCTGTTCTCGCTCATATTCTAACTCAAATTCATGTTGTTTTTGTTCGTGTTTGCGCTGTTCTCGCTCATGTTCGCATTGGATTCTATGCTCTTCACGAGCATCACTCTCGCATTGCTGCTCGTGACTAAGCCAAGAGAGGACATAATTCTTTACTTCAGTTGGGTCTGTAAGCCCCATATCTTTAGCTTCCTGTACATAGACGCTGGTGGACATGATGCTAACTCAATCTAAGTAAACTAGCGACTCAGTACTGACTGCAATTTTTTCAGAGAAAGATGCCAATAATCGAGAATAAAGAATATAGGCACAGGTTAGTGGTGACCAGTTTCATCTAATTAAACTGGTAAAGAAAGAAAATTAAACAAACAACTGTCTGTGAAAACTATTATGTAAATTAATAAAAATGAATTAATAATCACCAGTAAGATAGTGCCTATAGACTTTAATGATAAATACCTAAGTATGAGTGACTGAGTATTATCTCGTGAATAGCTTAGGAGTTAATATCCTGGAATGAGGTCGCCAATTGTCACGGGGTTTTTAAGTATATGCAATATTAAAGGATATTTATTTAATAATACTGAGAACAGCGACAATGAATTGTCTTGTGAAAATCAAGCAATGATTACTTTATGCCGGCTTACTTCGCCGATTCTCTAAGAACGAGAATTTTAAACTTTCTCAACAGTACACAGCAGAGACTAATTCCTCACAATTGCTGTTTGTTAGTACTGTTAGCCTCTGGAGAAAGTGACTTCACCCCTAACAATCAAGAACTAATGCTATTAATGATAACAGGTTCTTGTTGATGCATTAACTCCTGGTTGCACAACGGATTTTAAGCTTAATACAAAAGGACTGGCCTAAGTACCAGTTATGAATAGCAAAGCGTTTATGCAAACTAGGAGCAATAAGTGAAATAAGTTTAATACGGAAAATAAAACACAAATTTACATTACATTAAGCTCAAGAAAAAGAACTGTTAATTTATTGTTTACAATTAAATAAATTAACGTTACATGAGTCTCAAGATGAATTCAAATAAGGAGAGCGCACTCACTCGCTCACTCAAAAGCTAACTCTTAAACCTAAGAAAAACGAAAAGGAATACTGACCAGAAAAGTGGAACAAGCAGATGACTGGGCGTCGTTGAGGAAGGACGCTGCACACGCTAAGACTCTCGCCAATCACGCTAGGTGGAAATTCAGGAACAGGACAACGGCGGCATTGCTATGCACTGGGCCCAACCTGCTTTCACGACGCTCAAATCCTGACTGACTTCAAATCGTGAGAAAAAGGCGAGTCTCGAGCCGCATTGCTAACGGCTAGAATGAGGGAAACACGCCCGTAATAAATCGCTCAGCAGAAGTGCTAATGTCTCACACAAAGACGATCACTTATGACACAGTGAAAAATTGTTCTGAAAACACTCCCGACTGGGTGAATACGTGTCGGTTAAACTGAGTGATAAATACTGGGATTCCACTAGAATTCGCGGTTTCCCACCAAAGTTGATGTCACGAGTTTATTCAAATACAAAATCGCGCCAACTCGTGAAAATGTAGTGTATATATATATATATATATATATATATATATATATATATATATATATATATTATGTCCCCCCTCTGAGGTGGGGGGGACACACTCTGGCCGCACAGTGGGGTGGTAGTACTACTCTGCGGCCAGGTTGTGTTAGGAAGAATACTGCCACCGTATTCCCTGCGTGTCGTAAAAGGCGACTAAAAGGGGGAGGATGAGGGGACTAGGGACCCCCTCCTCTGTTCTTTAGTTCCTAAAAAGAGACAGGCCAGAGAAAGGGATGGGGGATGAAGTTATCCCCGTACCCTGAAGATTGGCTCTATGAATGTGCATGGATGTAGTACGATTGAGGCTAAAAGGGAGGAGACTGGGAGAATGTTTGTGAGAAGAAATTTGGATGTATTAGCTTTGAGTGAAACGAAGATGAAAGGGAAGGGTGAGTCTATGTTTGGAAGCGTGAATGGAAGATTGTCAGGTATTGATAGAGGAAGGGCAAGAGAAGGTGTGGCCTTGTTAGTGAGTCTGGAAGTACAGCAGTGTGATTGAATGGAAGGAGGTGTCATCGAGACTGATGTGAGTGAAAGCGAAATTTGAACGTGAGTTGTGGGTGTTTGTGAGTGCATATGGGCCTGGTAGTGAAAGGGATGAAGAAGAGAGGGAGTCTTTCTGGAATGATGTTGATGAGTGTCTGCAGAGTTTTGGAGCGAATGTGAATGTGGTAATGATGGAAGATCCGAATGCTAGAGTGGGAAATGTAGCACTTGAAGGTGTAATTGGTATGCATGGTGTGCCTGGAAGAAATGAAAATAGAGAACGAATGATAGCGATGTGTGTTGAGCGAGAGATGGTGATTGGAAATACGCTGTTTGAGAAGAAAGATATTTAAAAGTATACATGGGTGAGACAGGAGGGTGGAAGGGTTATTGATAGAGCTTTGATGGACTATGTGGTTGTGTCTAGGAATATAATGGGAAGATTGTTGGATGTGAGAGTTCTGAGAGGGGAGGGTGGAGGTATGTCTGACCACCACCTGGTAGAGGGAAAGTTAAGAATAGGTAAGAGATGGGTCAGAGCTAGGAGGGTTGGGTGTGGCAGGGAGCTTTTGAAAGTGAGAGAGTTGGATAAAAGAGAGAAAATTATAGAGTACCAGGAGAAATTGAAAGATGAGTTGAACGCAGTGAAAGATCGGGAAAATGGCAGTGTGGAGGAAGAATGGCAGTTATTTAAGAGTGCTGTGGTGGGGCATGCAGGAGAGGTGTGTGGTGTGAGACGTGTGGGTGGTGGTGAAAGAAAAGGAAGTGAATGGTGGTGCAAGGAAGTACGTATGGCTGTGGCTGAGAAGAGACGTGCACATGAAGTGTGGCTGCAGAGGAAGGATGAGATGTCATATTAAAGGTATAAGGAAAAGAAGAATAGGGCGAGAAGGGCTGTGTGTGATGCTAAAGTGGTAGCAGATGGGAGGTGGGGTAGGCAGCTGACAGAGAATAAGAAAATGTTTTGGAAGGAGGTGAAAAGGGTGCGAAAGGGAGAGTCTGGGAAGGAAGAACGAGTAAAAGCAGAGGATGGAAGGATGTTAATTTAGATGGATGCAGTAAGGAAGAGATGGGCAGTGTATTTTGAAAGATTGTTAAATGTAGAGGAGGAAAGGGTGGCTGAGATTGTGGCGGATGGAAGGGTGCAAGGAATAAATGTGTTGGGAGAGTTGAATGATTCTTTGATCACGAAGGAGGAAGTGGAAAAGGCAGTAAAGGAGATGAAAACAGGGAAAGCAGCAGGTATGGATGGGTGTGCTGTGGAATTCCTGAAGGGTGGTGGAGTGACTATTGTTGACTGGTTAGTAAGATTGTTGAATGTGTGCTTTGTGAAAGGTATGGTGCCAGCTGACTGGGCAAGTGCTTGTGTGGTCCCATTGTATAAAGGCAAGGGTGATAAGTATGAATGTACTACCTTTAGGGGTATAAGTCTGTTGAGTGTTGTAGGTAAGGTGTATGGTAGAGTGTTAATTATGAGAGTTAGAGAGGGTACAGAGGCAGTGATTGGTGATGAGCAGTGTGGCTTTAAGAGAGGGAGGGGATGCGTGTATCAGGTGTTTGTGGTGAGACAAGTGTGTGAAAAGTATTTAGCGAAAGGCAAGGATGTGTTTTGGGCATTTATGGATTTAGAGAAAGCGTATGACAGAATTGATAGGGAGGCTTTGTGGACTGTTTTAAGATTGTATAGACTTGATGGTAGGTTACTAAAAGGGGTGAAAAGTTTTTATGTAAATAGTAGAGCGTGTGTAAGAGTAGCAAATGCTGTGAGTGATTGGTTTCCTGTGAGAGTGGGGCTGCGACAGGGATGTGTCATGTCGCCTTGATTGTTTAATATTTACATGGATGGTGTTGGAAGGGAGGTGAATGCAAGAGTTTTAGGTGGAGGTATGAGTCTGGTGAATGTTGATGGTGGAGAGTGGAATCTGAAGCAGCTGCTGTTTGCAGATGATACTGCACTGGTGGTTGATTCAGAGGAGAAATTGAGACAGTTGGCAGAGGAGTTTGGAAGGGTGTGTGAAAGGAGGAAATTGAAAGTAAATGAGAATAAGAGTAAAGTGATGAAGTGTACGAGGTTGGTAGATGGTAGGGGGATGAATATAGTTTTGAATAGTGAGTTGCTTGAGGAGGTAGAGTATTTTAAATATCTAGGGTCACATGTTGCTGTGGATGGAAGAATAGATGCAGAAGTGAAGTTTAGAATAAATGAAGTAGGAAAGGTGCTGGGAGTAATGAAAAAAGTGTTTAGATGTCGTTCGCTTAGAATGGATGTAAAGAGAAGGCTGTATGAGGGTGTTGTGGTATTGACTGCATTATATGGGGCTGAAACATGGAATATGGGTGAAAGAGAGAGGAAAAGTTTGAATGTAATGGAGATGAGGTGTCTGAGGAGTATGTGTGGAGTGATGCATATGGATCGAGTGCGAAATGATGAAGTGCAAAGGAAAACTGGAGTTGTTTGGGAGATGGCTGGTAGAGTTGAGCAGAGGGTGTTGCGATGGTTTGGGCATATGGAGAGAATGGATAATGAGCGATTGTGAAAAAGATAACTAGATCTGATGTGAGAGGTGTAAGGCTGAGAAGAACACCACGAATAGGATGGATGGACAGTGTGAAGAGAGCGCTGGATGCGAGAGGGATGTCTGTTGAGGAAGGAAGAGTGGCTGTGCGTGACAGAAATAAATGGAGAGAAATTGTGAATGAATAAGTCATGACGCAGCCCTGAGGGGATGTTCTCCCGCATTTGGTCTGATCAGCTAGTCAGGTCAGGTGCGGGTAAGGGGATGAGTCTGTTATGATGTGGCAGGGGTAAACCAGCTCTGCTGTCCGGCCCTGCCGCGGATGTCACTGATTGCATTGCACAGTTGACCCTTGTGCTGTGTGGTGCGGTGAGGATCTGTCCGTTCTCCCCTTTGGGGCTAAGATGCAAATGAATGTGTTTGAATGGATGAGTAAATGGGGAGTGTGTCGTTCTGTCTCGGCTACCTACCTTTCCTTGGGGGAAGCAGCCTAGGTATATATATATATATACACACACACACACACTCATATATATATATATATATATATATATATATATATATATATATATATATATATATATATATATATATATATATATATATATATATATATATAATTTGTTATTAGTTTATTACCGTTGTAATGTTGCTTGATCGAAATGTGAGCGTTTGAATTTCAGTAGTATAATGTTACTGGACAAACTGAATCATAACTCAATGGCACAGAGTAATTAAAAAAGACTTTATAATACGCTATATTTATGTCATATCTCCATTCCATATGGCCTCAAAATGATAAAAAAATTGGCCAAAATGCAAAACTCTCTCGGGGATGGGGGGACTTACAGGCCGCCCCCCGAACCCCCCAACTGTTCGGGCTCGCCAAAGTCATGGGCTGCATAGTTAAAAAGATATATAAAAAATGTGTTATAACCTTCTCTACATGGTGACATTTAATATCTGGGTGAGTTATGAGCATTGCCAAGGAAGCTGCTGATATTTTGCCATTTTGAGATGCTACGTCAGCATCAAAATTTTCTACCACACACTGCACTAAACAATCTGTAGCCTTAGAAATTTATGTCAGTTTGATATCTTTAGCTACTGCTGTAGCTGCAAACCTCTTGAAGTGCAACAACTCATCATAAGTGTAAGTAACACCAAAAACATTCATAGTCTTGACTACTTCTTTTGATTCTCATAGAAAGATTGCCAGGCCTATCTGAAGCGGTGTTGGATGATATGTTATTGTTGATATAATAGTATTGCCTACTAGGAGCGCGAGCAGAGAGTTTTTCAGTTTTGGTAAAAATTTACCAAGAAGATCAAGAACAGTGCTGCAAACATATCGGAAGGTTTTTTCATAGTCCAGGGATGTGCTGTTGTTGTCTCGTTCAAGACTAAGTCCCTTGACCTCATGACAAATCTGGGTCCTCATCATGGTTACAACCATGTCGGTGCTATCTGCGTCTGGGTCTGAAACTACTGGTCGAGTTCTCTCAGCCTCACTATGAAATGCAATTACTGTTTGTGGCTAACCCAGGTGAAGAAAGAAACAAAAGATATTTAACAAAATACTCATAAAGTCTACGGATAAGCATTTGGCGGGATAGTACACAGTCCCCATTTTCTATATACAAATAGTGGAGTCTCTTTTATCAGAAAATCATGGGACTTTCAAAGTTTCGTTTAATCGATTTTTTCGGATAAAAGATACTGTAATAATATGTAGGATACAAGGAACAGTATTGTACTCACCCATCACACATTTCTGGCGACGTCTAGCCCACCACCACCACCAGCACCCCAAAAGCCACTCAACCATCACCAAAACACTTAGTACACTGTTGTAACTACGTATGTAACTGCACTTTTGTAACTGTAATAGAAACTGTAAAATAAATCTTCACTCAAATAAACTTAAATAAACCTTCACCAAAACAATTACGTAATTCACGTTAAGCAATTCGAATAAGTAGTCTTAAACCTAATTGTTTTTTCATATTATCTGCTTCTGTACTCAATCATTTCCACATCATGTACATCATTTCCCACATCATCCATATCTTCCGAGGTGGTGGATGCAGGTGGGCAACTCGCTCGCTCTAGTGACTAGCATAGCAACCGTAAACTAAGGCTAGTGGCGCGAAACAAGCCCGCCGTGTTTGAATTTTCGGATAGATTCAGATTTTTATGGTTAATCGAAATAAGAACCTTTTAGTAAAACTTACAGTTAATGGCATATTACGGTTAAAAGAATTTCGGATAAAAGAGACTCCACTGTATGTAGATCAACTGAATTCCAGATATGTCTTGTCAACTTTTAGAACCCTGATAACGCCTTCCAATATTTCATCTGACACATCCACATCTTCCTGTGCAGAGTGCATTGCTTTTATTGCTGCAATTGTGAATCTTGATGAGGTATAATTTGTGCGGCAGTCTCCGAGGTAATGAGCATCGACAGCATGTAAATCACTCACTGCTCCACCTACCCTGACCCTAACCTCAGAGGCCCATTAGTCATTTCGTTCTTTACATTTGTCTAAAATTTCTTCCTTTATTGATGTAATTTGTCCTTTTCTCTTCACTTGTCTGTAGATATATGCTGGTCTCCAGCAAGAGGGATTTTTAGGATCTCCTAAGCCTCTCATTCGTCGCCACAGAACATGCAGTCGTGTAAAAAGTTAAACCCATGGAACTCTGAATGTGTTTTCCTTCCAAGTTCAGCAGATGTGCTAGCTTCTTCATCCGTTTGTTGACGTTTCAAAGCCTTTTTAATTTCCTTTGGATGAAGGTATTTTTCAACGCACCCTTTGTGAGCTCTGAGAACAAGTTCTTATTTTCATCATATTGTGACTGTAATCTATTGTGCAGATCATCCCTGTACAGTTTACTGCTTTTAATAATGTTTTCAGTGCGCCTGGATTAATGTTTATTAGTTCTTTGGTTTTGTCACTACTGATGTACTGTACTTCCAATGAAAGTAGCATTTGTCTTCCATGTTATTGATGTGAATTATGGTGAACAGTTCTGTAGAGATCCCAGTGCCTCAGAAGATCATGGTTGTCAATGTCCATACACTTCTGACCATAGCCTGAACCTAAAGAATAAAGAAATAATTATATAAATCAAAATATAAGGAATGCTAAGCAGCTTTTTTTTTCACGAAAATTCCTAGCATTTCATATTTTGTATTATATCTAAAGTTGCTCAATACTGACGGCTGTCCAGAAAAGATAATTGTATAACAGAAGGTTTGAGCAAGGAAAATCGACAGTGAAAAGACTTAAAACGTCAAAAAAAAAAAAAAACAGTTCACCCTAAAAACAGCATTTGGCTGCCGGACCATCCCATGGAAGAGAGCGGACGCGTTGATCGGTAAGGGCGGGATGACGCAAGTCTTTACGTGGATGTATGAGTGGTGTAGCTTCTCCCACCAGGCAGGGCGGCTGAGTTGACTGGAGAAGCCTAATGATGAAAAGCCGTGACGTGGAACGCTGTGGTTGGTAACACACCCACTGCTAGATGACATGGCTATGATGTGGAGTCTGTCGGGGTGACTTCGGTGGGTAATGCTTGCCCATGGAGTGGGTTGCTAGGCAGTGACGGAGAGTGGGAGGAGGGTGATTTTCCACTTAATACATCTGCAGGATATCGGAGGTTGTTTGTGATATGAAACTCAGCTGTTGAAGGGGTCTAATTAATCGTCAAGCTGTACCTCGAGAGATTCCTGGCCCTTCATGTGAAATTCTGAGCCATCAGCACCGCAAATACGAATGTCAGGTGGTTCAAGGATCCAGACCTGTTTAATCGCTCCTCTAATGCTGTCAAACGAGGTGAAAACTGTCATTCTCGGCAAGTGATTACAGTAAATCTGTTAAGAATGGTACCGGAAATCGATCGGGCACAATGACAGAGTTTACGATAGTCAACCACGGGGCTAACTTCTCCTCCTTTCTTGGGTACTGGAACAAGCGGACTGTTCCACGGGCTGACGGTGTGTTCAAAGATGTCCTGATCTGTTAAACATATCCTGTACTATCTCATCTGTTTGTTGTCGCAAGCTGTGTGGTAGTCTATATCCTGGGACATAAACTGACTGAGTACCGGGAATTAATTCAGTACCATGTTTTATCTTGTTAGTGTTTTCCATAGGTTCACCAGGTAAGGCCACAAGATCTCTATAGGCATGCAACAGATTTATTAATTGTTCTTGATACTGGGGAAAAATAACCCGGATGTACAGCCGACTGCAGAAGTTCGTCCCTCTTAGCGTGCGTGATACGAGCCTGTTGATCTGGTAACACTGTATGAGATAGAGTTGACAGGTACGCTTTAAATGGCTAATATTAAAGAAATGTGTTCGGAGATAATAACACATTCTCTAATGATAATATTAATTTGCAGCAGGTGGGATAATAAAGTTATTGTGAAATGTTTGACATTGGTGTATGAAGATTCTTCGTTACGGACACAGACGCCTAGGATTACTTGGACTGGACTGATGTTGCCAGCAAGTATTATATGAAATATTATAGAACGATTGCAGTCTTAAAGGTGAGGTTGCAAGAAAACACTAATTACGATGTCAGTTACACACTAAACAAACACAGAAACTGCCAGTTCGTGTTTCGCCAGTATGCGATTTTGTTTTATAAGTTAAGTCACTTCCCTTTCCGACCTCTCTCCCCACCCGTCTCTCCTCTTCCAAGTCATGCTTTGCCATCATCCACGTTTTATCGTTAATGTTGAAAATCGTATATCTGTAGGTAAACTGTGGGAAATAATATAAAAGTGTCAATGAGCTTCTTTTCCTCCATCGCTTGAAGTGTTATCAATGACTTGAATATAAATGTTAGTAACATGAATAAATAGTCACTGTGGTGGTTAGGAGACATTTCTCGTCATCATTTATGTAACACTTACCTAACTATCGTTCTTACAGTGCCCAAAATACACTCCCTCTCCACCCCCTCGCCGTCTCCTCCCCTCCCCCTTCCACTGTTTCCATCACTTCTCCCCCCTCCCTCCGCCCCCATTTCCAGTAACCTTTGTTTCTAGCCTGCAACACTCCGAATCCCTCCCCACCGTGTTATTGTATTGACCCTGTCCAACTTCTCTCCCTTGTCATTTCAAATGTCTTTTTCTCTCCCTTTTTCATTTTTGTCTCGGGAATCGAACAACATAACGATGTTTGGGTCATGTTTTTGTATAGTGTCCTTTAATAATGTGTAATATTATAATGACCGTGACAATGGCGGTCAAGAGGCATTAACTGTTCAAAAGAACGGCAGTCAGTGCCTCAGTTTAACCCGTCACGTCCCGAGGCTTTCCGCACCTATGACATCCCCCAGTCCCGAGCCTTTTTGGAAAAAAATTTTTCTTCTAAAACTTCCGCTTAGGTCGAGAAACGAAGGAAAATCATAAAGAAAGTGGTCCCTGCGGTCTATAAGTGGTCTGTACAGGTGCGGTTTCCCCCCGCAGGTATCGTATTCTGTAATGGGCTGGATATGCGTTTACGTTTTCTATGGTAAGGAATAATGGGAGAAACAACACACAACACCTCTACATTTATTGAATTTGAACTAATAAACAATAACAGTAACAATATAATGGATTTCAGACACATATATATGAAAAATAAGCATTGTACCATCGCGCGAGCATAGCGAGTTTGGTCCGAGTCGTAACATGCTATATGCTAAGTTTCTGGTATGAGTCAACCTATCATTTTTTCTACTTGTATACTTCTGTTTCAATGACAATTTACCAATTACAACTGTTTGTAAGTGTTTTCAGATGTTTTCATTCATTATGATGACATGCAGCATAAGTTTAGCGCACATCAGCTTAGTAAGCGCACTCGCTATGACCCGTATTTCAACATACCAAATTGTTTTATCACTTTCCAATTATTTTCCCATTTACATAGAACCTTTCCTCCACCACTGTAAAGGTTTTCAATTATTTTCATTCATTATGAGGGCATTTAGCGATATGCTAGCGCCTATTCACGTAGCAACCACGATCTCAAACACTCGTGTTTCATCATCTACTTTATTTATTCACTCCAATTATATTTTCCCACTTACATTACACACGTTTACACCCCTAGAATGCACTGTACATTCTTACTGCCATTATTTATTCAAGTGAGCGTGAGAATATCGCCTGAAAATACCCTCGCAAGGAATGTTTCGTCATACATAATACTCACACACTTATATACTAATTCACTCACACACTTATATACTAATTATTCACTTTATCACTTGCTGACTTTTATTTTGACTAATACGTGCCTTATTCATTCGACTGAGCGTCAGGAAATCTTATCTTTATACACACGCTATGAATATTTGACTTAGAATATACATCATCATATACAATAATTTGAACTTATATTATACCCGTAAGAATGTCATATAATAATAAATATATAATAACGGGCCGTATTTATTGCACTGAGCGACAGAATATCGCATCATACAACCCTCTCTATGTAAGTTTCAACTTAGGGCAGATTTATATACTTACACCCAATGTTTTCACTTATGTTCTACCCGTAGGCACTTTATACTAATATTTGGAGATCCACATGACTGATAATTTCACTGAGCGTCTGTCTGTCGCATTTACCTCATAATTTCAGCGTCCTTTCGCATTCACACCATGCTAAAATTGCATCAACGTGTGATATTCACTAAAACATAGGTGAATACACAGACCCACGTCACACTGCACGCACTCATAGCGGGTGTCCTTCCTCTGTGTCGTGAGTCTCACCTGGGAATTACTGCACACGTGACACCTGCGCTGGGGCCTAGGTCTGTTGGGCTGGGGAGGGATAGGAGTGGGGAAATGGCGGCTGGATATTCTCTGGGGAGTCTGGGTAATAGGGGCAGTGCGGGGGCGCTGTTGGGGCCTTTCAACAGCATACTTAGCAAAGATTTCTCGTGTGAGCTCCCTCACAAACCCTTCAAATGTTTCCTGAACTCCTGTGGTCATGGCGTGAAGGTGGTGGCAATTCAGAGCAGTGATATCTAGTAAGTGAAAGAACAGTTTCTTATACCACTTCATCGTTGTCCTGGCACACTCTACCGTCGATATCATGGAGTCAGACTGGTCCACGAGGCGCATGTTTATATTGTAATCCATTACACACTCAGGTTTCCAAACACGACGCCTGCTCTCGCTATGGTAATCAACAGAATCAGTACGGTGCATCAAGGGGCGGTGAACCGTGGACAAGAGGCTTACTTCTCTGTTGTGGTTCCACACTGTTGCAAGGATGTTGTTGGCTTTGAAGAAGACAACCTCACTCCTTGCAAGTTTCCGCCCTACCTTGACCATGTGACGCCGGTTCACCTTTACGGTTCCACAGACTCCCGTTTCATGTGTGTGAAGATAACGAGCGAGAAGAGGGCTAGTGTACCAGTTGTCGAGGTAGAGAACGTGACCACGATGAAGGTAGTCTTGTATCATCGTCTTTACCACTGCTCCCGAAAGTCCTATACTTCAATCTTCTATTATGTCTGCCTGTGCCCCGGTGTACAAGACTATGTCTTGCACGTATCCAGTCCTACAGTCACACATAACAAAGATCTTGAACCCCAAACGGTACCTTTTGCTGGGTATATACTGTCTGAATGAAATATTGCCTCTCCACAACACGAGACTCTCGTCTATGACGAGATCTCTATAGGGATAGAATGAGGATCGAAAGGTTTGCCTGAGGTGATCAAAGACCAGCCTAATTCGCCTCATTTTGTCAGTGTTGTTTGCATTTGCAGGGTCATGAGCATCATAAAAATGGAGGCGACTTAGAATTTGTTGAAACCGATTACGGCTCATCACTTGACCAAATATTGGGGTAAACATAACAGGGTCCCTAGTCCAGTAAGCAGGAATTCTATTCTTTCTTATTATACCCATCAAAAGGACAAGGGCAAAAAATAAGAACATTTCTGGAATGGAGACAGGGTAATCATAGATCATAGAATGCCTACTCCTTGTTCCCAATCTTTCACTTTCTAGGCGCTGGGCACTTGCAAACAGGTTTGTTTGATAAACGATCTGATCTACGAATGCCTCACTGAAAAACAGGTGGAAAAAATCCAACCTGGTGGAATTACTGTGAATACCTGGTGCAATGCAGCCAGATCGCCCTTGCTCAGTGAAGGGGTGAATGAGGGGAGAAAAATCACTCCCATCCTCCCAATCCCACGACACAAATCCCTCGTCCCCATCACCGCCTTCGTCTGGGTGGGGAGGAGATCCTGGTTGGGGAGGTGGGGGAGAAGGAGTACGGAGGGCTTCCCCACTGTCACTCCTCTTCCCTCTGCCTTTACCCTTTCCCTTTCCCTTACCCTTACGGCCTTGAGGAACATTAAGGGGCTGTGGGGATGAAATAGTTGAATATTGGGGAGCAGAAGACGTGCTGGGGAGTGGTTCCTCCCCACCTTCCCCCTCCATTACCACACCACGTGCTCTCTCACGCAACCTTGCTCGACCACGTGTTAGGGGATATTGGGGAGCATAAGACGTGCTTTGGAGTGGTTCCTCCCCACCTTCCCCCTCCCTCACAACCCCACGTGATAATGAACGCACCCGCACTGGCCCACGTGATCCACTCTGCCGCCTCACACTACGTAGGGAGAGCAATGACTCACTCACATCACTCTCACTTTCCCTAATCCCAGGACTTTCCATTTCACTCCCCATTCCCTCCACTTGACTTCCTAGCTCCCCAAACAGAATGCTAGGCCCATACCTGCTCATACGACGTGGTGTGCGCTCTGGGCCACGATGTGTTATGACCTCCCGTCCATACCACGTGGCAGCACGTCCCACGGCTCCGTCCTCATCCTCGTCCTCATCCTCGACCTTGAATTCTCCTTCCAAAGCACGCTGGGGATAGGGATATGATATACCACGTGCCTTCTGTGCCTTCTTTGCCTCCTGCCCCTCTCTAGCAGCACGGTAAGTCACGTACTGCCGCTTCCTGGGTGACGGAACTTCCTCGTCACTGCTGGTGGTTTCTTTCTCCTCTGGCTGCACATAATCCTTGTCCATCTCCTCGTCATCCAGTGGGGAATCACTGTCGCCGGTAAAGGTGTCCAGGGCGACTTGAATCTCGCTCTCTGAGAGACCTCTCTTAGCCATGTCTGAGCAGGACCATGGCTACCAGGTGAGTGGACGAGTGGCGGGCTAGCGCGGGTCGCGCAGGGTCGCCGAGTGTCCCCGCCTGGTGGCAGGTAGGGGAAGGTCAGGCGAGGGTACGTACCGCAAATCAAGCGCGAAATTTGAAAATTGTCGAAATTATGCACATTGCAATTGCACGACGTACTGGTACATCGCCGGGACTGGCAAATGCAAATCGTTGCAACGTACCCATACGTCGTCGGGACGGGGCGGGTTAATGATCATTTTATTTCTCCTCCTCTAGCCATTAATAGCTTGCTTACACTTATTTTATAAATCCCAACATACATAAAATATGAAGCACAAACGTCCTTCTTTTCACCAAAGAAAGTATAAAATGAAAAATAATCATTGCGTATGTTGTATGACTGAGGTGGTTTGGACATGTGGAGAGAATGGAGAATGAAAGACTGACTAACAGGGTGTATGTAGGTGAGGTGGAGGGAGGGATAGGGAGGGGTAGACCGAGGATGAGGTGGAGGGATGGAGTTGAGAGGAATATATGGGGGAGGGGGGGTTGAGTTGGGTGGAGGGGAGTCAAATGGTGGGTGACAGAGCGACTTGGAGGCGTTTTGTCTGCGACAACCCTTTCGGGATTAGGGCGTCGGGCTATAGATAGATAGATAGATAGATGTTCTATGATCTACATGCATCCAGAAAATATTTTCTTAAAAGTACTGTCAGTATTCTTGGTGATAATTTGTAGATCTTCAGTTACGATTAAATATAGCAAAATAGATGATAGTCACAAAAGCTGTATCCTCATACATTTGGCTACCATAATCATCGTAATATACGATGAAGGGGGATTATACCCCTCTGGATGAGTAGATTAAGCCCTTATCGGAATATGCTTGTCATGAGCCCGGACAGCAGGCAGATGTAAGTGGAAGTATCAGATTGTCGCGGTGTAAGGGTTAATTATGGTAAAGGTTCCCTTCCTATCCATCCGAGTCCTTGTCACTCCTGTATCGATAATATCAGCAGTTGCAGAACAGATGTTCAGGGCGCTGACGGACAGCCATGCCGTTACCTTTTGTTCTAACCATGCAATGCAACTATGGGAATGGAATGATAGGAATAATCTTGCTGACTGCATTCTCTGACCTTGTAAGATCATGCGTTGAGGGAGTTCAGATCAAAGTATGTCGATGGCATGTTGTTTTAAATTATATATAAGTAGACATATCTCATAGGTCTTACTTTAGTGCGGAACACAATGTGTGGGGGGGAGGGGATTATGGAAGCAGGAATACTTTGGGTGAGGGAAGGGATTACATATATTACAAGCTGGGACACAGATAAATATGTTATAACGTGAAGGGAGGAGTGAGGGATACAGAATGCGGGAAGGAGGCGAGGAGGGAAGGAATCCACAAGGGGGGGATGGTATTGAACACTGATAGTTACGATGGACATATTGTTATGTAAGTAATTTGGTTACTTGTGTGTAATACAGTTGGCAATATAACATGCACGAGTATTGTGATTATAATGTCATTACAATTAAGACTCAAAGTCCTGTAAATGGTAATAACTGTATTCAAATTATGAAGAACCGATTAGTTAGAGAGGTAAACAGAAGCAGAGTCAGTTAAATGAAATCGTTGGGAAGGGTTGGGGGTGTTGAGGGAGAGAAACAAGGGGTACTGGTAGAGGGGGGGAAGGGAGGGGGGAGAAGTGATGGAGACAGTGGAAGGGGAGGGGAGGAGACGGCGAGGGGGTGGAGAGGGAGTGTATTTGGAGCACTGTATTAACGATGGTTATATAAATGTTATATAATGTGACGAGTAATGTCTCCTAACCACCACAGTGACGATTTATTCATGTTACTAACATTTATATTCAAGTCATGGATAACATTTCAAGCGATGGAGGAGGAAATGAAGCTCATTTGACACTTTTATATTGTTTCCCACAGTTTATCTACAGACATACGGTATTCAGCATTAACGATAAAACGTGGATGATGGCAGAGCATGACTAGGAAGAGAAGAGACGGGTGGGGAGAGAGGCCGGAAAAGGAAGTGATTTAACTTGTAAAACTAAACCGCATACTGGCGAAACACGAACTGGCAGTTTCTGTGTTTGTTTAGTGTGTAACTGACATCGTAATTAGTGTTTTCTTGCAACCTCACCTTTAGGACTGCAATCGTTCTATAATATTTCATATAATACTTGCTGGCAACATCAGTCCAGTCCAAATAATCCTAGGCGTCTGTGTCCGTAACGAAGAATCTTCATACACCAGTGTCAAACATTTCACAATAACATTATCCCACCTGCTGCAAATTAATATTATCATTAGGGAATGTGTTCTTATCTCCGAACACATATTTTTAATATTAGCCATTTAAAGCGTACCTGTCAACTCTATCTCATACAGTGTTACCAGATCAACAGGCTCGTATCACGCACGCTAAGAGGGACGAACTTCTGCTGTCGGCTGTACATGTGAAGCAGAGTTAGCTGAAGGAGTTGCAGTAGTCTGTAGAGTTTGAATTACGTACACACCAGGTGGCTTATCCTCCTCCTCCACATTAGCAGTTACAGAGAACGGTATATCCTGGCACACCGTTACGGCCAATGGGTACACCAGGATATCCCCAATCTTTGTACCACTCATAAGCTTTAGTGGAGCACTGGTGACATTCAGTATATAAAGAAAACACAAGATAGTGTAAGGATATGGTGCTTCAGTATTCTAATTTCCATTATGAAGGAATCAACTCCTTGGGTAAATCAGACTGAACGAACCTCTGACCACCGGAGACTAAGGCCGCAGTAATGCAATGGAAGTCATTATTTTATAGTATGTGCTATCATTTTAAATATTGTGGAACACTAATGATAAAACATTATCAATCTTTTAAAAAAAGGAACAAAATCCCAGTTCCATAAAAAAAAGAAATGTATCATATTTCGAATGATGAATGGATTGGATCTTCGAGCTGGGGGGATGACTAAACAACGACTTGGAGTGGAAAGGAAGGTGCACTCTTCACCTTGAGTGTATCAGGTTTACAATATGTAATTGTACCTACTGTGCAGTTGCAGCCATCAGCAGACATCCATTTTCTCTTTCCCTCGATGACCAATCTGTTCATTAACTCAGTCATCACCAGAAATTCTCTTGATCGAACAGTACTGTCTGGTGTTAACCTAAATAAAATTTACAGGCGTACCAACACCAGATAATGAGTTGCTAGGTATTGTAAAATTCAAGCTTATCACTGACATGTTTTCTCTCATCTACGAAAAATCTTCAGGCCATAGCCTGAATACAAACCGCAGTGCACCAGTCGCAGCCAAAGAGGTAATATCAGGAAGTCACAATGGGGAAGCATCGGAACTGCGAGTGAGGGAAGGGGTTTAAACGTGTGTATTTGCCCTGAGAAGGAAGGAATGATGGGCATGGGGGGGGGGGAGGTCGGGGAAAGAAGGTAGGGTCGGTGATGAGGTTTGCCATATAATATGCAGATCATAATTATGTGCTCGAACTCCCCTCACTCAGGGCGAGGGGTATGAGATTTAATTGCAGAACTTTCCTGGAATGAGTTTAGCAATTGTTTCACATAACAGTAATGTGGAAGCAAGACACACATATTGCATGTGTGTAATTGCATCAGTATTAAACACCTCAATACAATGACATTTTATATTCATATCACTCCTGGACGTTTATATTCTATCCTGAAAAGGTTTTAAAACCTGGAGCACATAAATAACCATTTCATTATCCCTTCTATATGAGAGGTCTTACCCAATGTGAATAAAATCATCTTGATGTGCCAGGTATGAAGCAGCTTATCGGGACACAGTAATGGACGGATCAGTACACTTACTGTAATAAGGCTAGTTTGATTACTGGCTGACTGAGGTGACCACCATCAAGTAAATCAATATGGCTCACCATCTGCAATATTCTGCCACAAGTATATCTCATTAATTAATTTCTGTTAATTGATGAAAACTTCAGCGACAACATCTGACTATAATTTCTGATTAGGGCAAAAGTAGAAATACTGTTTTACTTTCTTTTTTTTTTTTTCTCTCTCTCTCTCTCTCTCTCTCTCGAGAAACCATCTCCTTCATCTTCCAGTACAACAAAATATAACAAGATATTCCCTTAAATACAACAATACATAACCTATGTTATATGTTAATATACCAGGTGTCCCCTTTTCTCGAGATTTCACATAGAAAGATGATATTACTTCTTTTGCAAAATTAGCTTGGCATAGATTAGATGTGCTGAACCGACACCATGTTTTCTTTAGTACCTTTCATTTGTCTATATTGTGAAAGAGTTTTATTCGCACCTGTGTGCTGTACATGCCTCATTGTGTGTGTGTGTGTGTGTGTGTGTGTGTGTGTTCTCACTTAATATACAATTCGTAAACAAATTGGAGTCAAATGCATTTCGTCTCATCAACATTCCTCCTCTCATACTCCCTTCAGTCTCTGTTGTCACAATATGCTATATCACTTGTTCTTTTTTTTCGTCAATACTCTAATCACTGCACCTCTAAATATCTGCTTACCCATTACAGCAGACACCCAGGACCGATCCTCCCACTCACTCTCACCTTTTCTCTCATATGCATGAGTCAGCCGGTGCTCTTAGTTTTTTGTGCTCCTTAGCTGGTCACCTCTTGAACTGTCTTCCTCGGTCTGTCTCTGCAACTGTCTGTGACCTCCAGTCTTATATCTGATTTATTGCGATGACATGATTTATTTTTTACTCCGGTTTTCAAAATGGGGGAGTTAGATACAGATGACATTTATCCCCTTCAGTACGACAGATCCTTCCTAACCAGAATAAACTCGCCCGAGGACAGGACAAATTGAATATAAAACAGTCGCAGTGCATCCAGGCATCTAGAACTGAGTGGATCTTGATAGTTGGCTTTTTTTTTTTTCCAACTTTCTGTGAATGGGACAGGTATTGCAGGTTCTCAAAAATTCGTTCAGTTTTGAGTTCAAATAAGAATTGTTCCTGCCACCATGCCCCATATTCTCTTACAGTTATCTTCTGTTCATCTTTTCTCTCCACTCTCCCTCCATCCGTCCATCACCCTGTTCCCTTCACTTTTACTTGGCCTGAAATTGCCTTCTCTACATTTTAAATATGATGCTAGTCACGAAGAAATGATACTGAGAAAAAAATTGAGCTGTAGTGTTATATTATGTTGCCAATAAATTAACCGAAAAAAGATGCAAAAGGAAGAAATCTGAGCAGTGTCAAAGTAAACAAATTATTTAGTCTTATTCTTTCCCTTGGATCCATCAGGAGTCATCTTTTGTATCCGAGTAGTACTGCAGTTTAATTTAGTGCATAATGTTAAGCCACTGGTGATCGAAGCCATTTTCAATCAAATCTTTTTACTAGCTTACAGTCGTAACAGTAGGTGATATGGATGCAGTAAAAAAAATGTTTTTAATCTAGCTAACTCAAAATTTCAGTCGATTAGTATGCTAACTCCTCTGACCACTCTCCCGTCCACCCATAACGCAAGCCATCACCACCCCACCCCACCCCGACTGTCCTTTTAAAACAGGCTCTCACTGCTTTAACCATTATTCTATTCCATTTCTAGCTCCACTTCTTGCTAATGTCTTCCTGCCAATAATATTATACATAATATGATACAGAGGAGCTCCAGTTGCATAAACTATAAGAACTTATTGATAATTTATCTACTATACATGCTTAGTTTACGTGTAAAATAATAATCACAGGTTGTGCATGGCGGCTGAACCAACTAGATGACAAATATATAACGTTACATCAAGTTTCTAGAACGAAACACCTGAAATTAGATAAGGCTAACTGTATTTTGCAAATGCACATAATGATGTTGCAGATCCATTTAGCGCCGTAGGTTTCTTTTCTTTAGTAATGTGGATATACACATTAAAATTCAAGTATACAAACAATGTAGACGGACATATGATTCAATTTCCTGTGCCCTTGCTGAATCTGATGTATTATATCCAGGTTGTCACCCTTTTTCTGATAATTTAAAAATTATAATTTACTTCTCAACACCGCGTTATTATCTATTAAAGGAAGAAAAAATACACTTATACATTCATTCAGTATGATTAATATTTAGGGGCTGGTGCAGCTACTATGAATTTTCTGCTTGAAATGTCTCTTGGTCTTACTGTTGCAGACTAAAGCTTCAGCCGAACTTTATTAGGAGGCTAAAATAGCAAAGTGGAAAATATACTAAAAATATAAAAATCAGCTTCTGATCTATGTTGTTAGATGGTAAACTAGAATTAGCACACTGATTCCAGTCAAATGGTTGATCGACTTCCCGCTCTCAAAATTCTTCTCTTTAGAGTGAATGTCATCCTTTAGGTGTCCCAGGCTGCACGAAGGAAAAAGAAACATCCAAGCTGTGGTGGTATTCAGACTTTTTTTTTTAAAGAATAATGACTTCAAGATGATGTAACCAGAATGTGATTTACTTCCCGTTGCTAACACTGGGAATGTGATGGAAACGTGATTTTGTTTAAGGGCTTTTAATAGAGCTTGTTCACTATGCTTACTGGCACCACCTCATGGAATCTGTTATTTTCTCTGCCTTCAGTACTGGTGATTGGATATCTTTTAGGGCCAGATACTTAGTTAATAAAAACGTTTAAAGCTGGCATCGACTGACCTCCCACCAGATTTGTTTCACGACTAGATGATGAAAAGTTAATCTCTTGCTGTATCCTTAGCTTTTTGCAGTTGGCCTTGTCTAGGTGAAGAACAATGATCTCTGGAATGACTAACGAATTTCTTGAACTTTAAGCAATTTTTCTTGATGGTTATCTTAAGAAATTTTCCTTTAAACGTCCAGGTGCAGATCCCTAAAGCGGGAGAATGACCAAAGCCATTCATACGATAAAGATGCGAGTATTGAGTGTGTAGCTGTCCAAGATCAAACCCTCAAAGAAAATCAGTTGCGAGAGAAATGTCAACATTTTCACTTTGAACTTTTATCATAAAGCGCGGATGACCGCACTTCTTGCAGCTGTGTCTCCCGTAAACGAGTTCAAGCGGTTGGAAAATCTCCGATCGTACCATTAAAGGCAAACATCCAGTACAATCAGTAAACTCGTTGGTGATCTTCGGTGTCTTGAGGAGGACCTTAGAACGTATTTTCAACGGTTGAGGAAGTTTCCTAGCACCTCACCCTTGGAGAATTATTTCACGCGTAACACTTAACTATTCTTTGCTTGTCATTCATGCCTTTTGTAAACCAACGTAATCTACATAATTTAGACTCAGACGAATAATACCGCACTATGTAAATTATTAAGGAAGATGTAGCAGAAAGCCTCCTACGCTGACGATAATAGGGATCCTTATTTCATTGGACCTTTTTCATGAAACAGTTTCTCCAAGCACGAAACGTCTGATGGTACGAGCCATGAAGTAGACAGAGAGAGAGAATGAGCATCAGAAGCTTGAGTGATAACGGATAAAGTGATTGAGGGGTTTATTGGATAGTGGTGCTACAAAGGGATATATAAAATAAGACTAAAAAGGCAGTTGCAAAACCAATAAACAGATGACTAGAGAAGGGTGGAAGATGAGGGGAAATGATAGAATTTTTCACCCGTAAAACCAAGATAGTTTGAACCCCATGATAAAGATGAACCATTAAAAAAAAAAAAAATTGTTCTTGAGCTGATAGACTATTTTATTCGTATCATATAACACGCCTCACACTGAAGGGATAAATCTTCATTTCACTGAATAGTCCCAATTCCTCCTCGATTATTGGTCTCCGTTGAACAGAAAACAAATCATCTGGCGGTAGCAAGTTTAACCCCGATATCGTCTTTTTTTTGTTAGCTTATTCATTTTACTTAGGAGACTCTTCTTGACCTCCATAACATCGAGTGACAGCAGCAGCAGTAAGCTAAAAAAATACGTCACCTGATTCAGGTGGTTAAAATAAATGACGTCAGTACTGATAGAATTAAATTTGTACAGCCTTTCATCTACTCTTGCCTTGCTTCACTTTCATATCCAGAGAGTATACACGTAGTAGGATTAAGGATAATGAACGATCAGGGGGAAGATGAGGACATTCGAAGGGAAAGGGAGAAAACAGTCTTGGGAGGAACGTAAAAACAGCGGAGGAAAAAATTACAAAAATTACAAGAAGAGCAGAGAAATAGCATAGCTAAAGAAACATGACTAGCCCTATATAGCCCTGGCTGTGGGGGGCCATTCGTGTACATCTCTCTGTTAGAGCAGATATGTATATTTTCTTGTTTTATATACCAAGGTCGTTAAAAAAAAAAAGTTTGGGTAACACCTCCAAATTAAGTACGTTTTTTCTACAGAGCCCAATTTCAGTTTTTGACTGACGTCCATTGGGCTATAATTGTGGAATCCGTGTTTTCTGGAGTAGCTCGATATTAAGCCACTTTTCTTAGATAATTCTGGTTTGTTTTCATTGTTCAGGTGTCAGGTATAGGATTTTAGCACACTTTGTTCCCATTGTCAAGAGTTTTAGGTACGAAATAATCAAAATTTACTGTTTCTTTACATAAAAAGCGTTGTTTAAACATACTCACATTTTCCATTTCCTCATCATCCAACCTCACTGTATATTCAGTGACTTCAGCTCTCTCGAAGACCATAACTTTACTCTTTCTTACATTCACCTTATCATTCCGTTTCTTACACACTTTCCTGAACTCATCCACCAAGCCTTGCAGCTCCCCTTCGTCTTCACTTAACAACACAGTCTCATCTGCAAACAACAGTACAGGGAGTTTCCAAACACTGCCCTCTCTCATTGGGGCCACTCCAACATTCACTGCCCTACCTTGTATCTCTCTTATAACCCCATCCATATACAGATTGAACAGCCATGGAGCCATGACACATCCCTGTTTCAACCCAACCTTCAAAGAGAAAAACTCACTCAGTTCACTATCCACACGCACTGCAGTCTTACCACCCTCATGCATACTCTTCACAACATTCAACGATTTCCCATCTACTCCATATATTCTTAATACTTTCCACAATCCTTGTCTATCCACCCTGTCATATGCTTTCTCCAAATCCATGAATGCCGCATACAACTTCTTTCCCTTCTCTAGACACTTTTTCACTAAAGATCTAAGAATGAATAACTGATCAACACAACCTCTTCCCTTCCTAAAGCCTCCCTAGTCTTCTCCAACTAATTCCTCTGTTATTTCCTTAACTCTGTCAATAAGTATCCTACCATATGCTTTTCCTATTACACTAAGAAGACCAATGCCCCTATGATTACCACACACTTCTTTTTCCGCTTTCCCTTTGTACAAGGGAATAATTATACTTGACTTCTAATCTTTCGGGACTCTACCTTCCTCCCAGGCCAATCTACACATCTTCTACATCCATTCTACTATTATCTCTCCCCCATGCTTCAGGATTTCACGACACACTCCATCAATTCCTGGGGCTTTCCCCATTTTGACTTTCTTCATTGCTTCCACAACTTCCATCCTACTGATTTCTTCCTGTCTTCTCACCTTCCTCCTTCTCCCAGCCACTTATACTCACATTACTTTCATTCTCTGTGTTCAACAATTCCTTAAAGTGTTCTCTCCATCGGCTCACCTTTTCTCCCTTCTCAGCTAGTTATCTACCATTTTTATCTTTCACTCCCCCACTACCTTCATTGCCACCTTGTCTGACTCTTAATTTCTTCCCTGAATATTTTCTTACATTCCCTGCACTTGACACTCAAAATTCTTCCAAATTCCTCATCCACTCTCTTCTTACTGATACATTCTCTTCTTACTCAATAGGAAATAATGGAACAGAAGAAGGGTGGTAAATATTTGGTGTAAACGTAATGCGCTAAGCTTGTATTAGAGCGTGCGGAACGAGTGGGCAATCCACCTGACCTTTTCGTCACAGCATAGTGTTCATGTTCTTGCTGTGCATAAGCTACAATTAATCAGTCTTCTTCAGACCTATGTAGATGTTGCGGCCTTACCTGGTGAACCTATGGGAAATACAAATTTAATTAAAGCATATATAGAATACGTAATAGCTTAACGAAAGGAAGCTGATGAGATAGTGCAGGATATGCTTAACCAGGACATCACTGAACACTCAGTCACTCCTTGGAATAGTCCACTTTTCGTAGTCGGCAAGAATGGAGGTGAGTTCAGACCCATATTTGACTACCGTAAAGTAAACACTTTCACTGTACCTGATCAGTTCCCATTACTAGTTTTAACAGATTAACTGGAATCACTTGGTGAGGATAACGTGGTTTTCACTTACCTTGACTTACCTTGTGGGTACTGGCAAGTGTATATGTAAAAAACATCTCGCCCCGTAACAGCATTCAGTACACCATTTGACCACTACCATTTTAAAAGGCTATCATTTGGTCTTAGAAATGCTCCATCAGTGTTCATGAAGCTTATCCATTCTGCATCCAGTATTATGACCGGCCATTCTCTTTTTGCATCTCTAGATGACATCACTGTAGTGAGTAAGTCAGTCCCTGAACGTTTTGCCATACTACAGCAAGTTTTTGATCATCTCCAAATGGCAGGTCTAAAATTTAAGCTCAGTAAATGCAACTCCCAGTGTAAGAGTATAAAATTTCTTGGACATGTGGCTGAAGCTGAGCGAATTCATACCTCAGATGAGAAAGTTAAAAATGTTGAAAATATCCCAGAACCTACCAGTACTGATGATGTAAGGGGTTTACTTGGATGGAGTGGCTACTATCGGCTATTTACTCTGGGTTGTGCAGAGATCACTGTCCCTCTTAGTAAATTACTTAAGAAAAATGAACCTTTTGTTTAGAGCAATTACCAGTCTCATGCCTTTGAAACACTGAAAACAGCACTTACTCTATTAATGCCCCAGTCTTGCCATTCCCTGATTCTTTGTACAGATGCATCTGATGTAGGACTAGGTGCAGTACTGATGGAAGTTGATCATGGAAAGAGGATACGTGTAACAGCATAATCATAGGCAAGCCGTGCCTTGAATCCCGCTGAACATACCGATAGTGTAACTAACTAGGGAGCTTTAGCAGTTGTTTGGTCTCTACAGACATTCCAGAGACATAATCTACGGATATCCAGTGCATATCCACACAGATTATCTCCCACTTTGTCACTTATTCAGAGGAAGAAATCTTACTGGACGTTAGCATGATGGTCGCCGAACCTTTGAATATTTGCGTGGTAAATTTAATTTAGCTGCAAATGCTCTTTCACTTCACATAACCGTGGCAGTTTCACCACACTAACCAAGTGACGTTCCTTACACCATTCGAACCTCAGATACTGTCTGTAGTTGCCTGAGCAGAGACACTCTGTGGTCTATGACAATTTACTTCCTAGAGTCAGGAGATGCTTTGATTTTATCTACTCTGCCAGTGCCAGCAGGTAACCTGTTACACAATGATATCTTGTACAGGAAGACAGCCCCTACCGGTACGGACATACCTAATAAAGATGTACACCCGAAAGCACTAATTTCTCCCTCCCTAATAGCCGGAGCCGCGGCCAGTGAGAGAGCGGGCGATCGAACACCCCTCACCCACCTCCCTGACCCCAACCCCAGTGTAAACGTTGTTGGATTGATGAGGAAGGGCTAAAGCTGATGATGTTACAATCTGTTATGATTGTTTTTATAGACAATCAGAACCAGTAGGAGTGAGGATATGAAGGCATTTAATGTATGTGCTGTTATCCCCAGCATATGAGAAAGGCACGAAAATGAGACCTACAGTGTATTATGTGTTATTGTCTATACACTTACATCCTGTTATAACGTTACAAAGAAGTGTAGTACAGTGGACAACATCTGTTGTAAGATATGATGTCTTTTCTCATCCATTCCCGCTCCCACCTCCACCACCCGTGTCTCTGAGTTCTTGTCTCCTATAAACGTCTCTCATACCCTCTTCCACCCTTTGTTAACCAGCATTTAACCTAATGATGAAATGATCTGTCAGGTATTGATCATATTAATATTATCATACACCTCTGTATAAAGCACCAACAAATCAATAACATACAATACTTTGACATACGTGCCAACTATTTCATCCTGTTCTAAGGTGTTACGTGACATACGCTCTGCAAGTTGGACCTTGTATTCCAAGGACATTCGGTTGTATATCGTTAACACAGGTTATGTGTGGTGTTGGACGTCCATTAATTCATGTTAAAGTGGCAATTTAAGCCTTACATTAAACATATAAGGTTTATGTTCCCGTCGTTATTGAATGAACGTAACGAATCAGGAATCGGCTCTGACGAACCATAAACTCTGCTTTAACGAAAATATTCCGACTTCTTGTCACAACAGTGACACAATGTCATTATGTATACGACTGACCCATATTCAGTCATATACATAATGACATTGTGTCACTGTTGTGACAAGAGGTCGGAGCATTTTCGTTAAAGTAGAGTGTTTGTGGTCCGTCAGAGCCGATCCCAGATTCGTTCCTTTCATTCAGTAATGACAGGAGCATAAACCTTACGTGTTATAATATAAAGCCTAGATTGCAACGATAATATGAATTAATGGATGTCCAAAACCAAACATAACCTGTGTAAACGTTAAACAACAATATGTCTTTGTAACACAAGGTCCAACTTGCAGTGCGTATGTAATAGTTGGCAGTTAACCCCAAGTGTTGTATGTTATTGAGATGTTGGTGCTTAATACAGAGCTGTATGATAAAATTAATATGATCAATACCTGACGGATCATTTCATCATTATCTTACTTTATGTTGGTTAACAAAGGGTGGCGGTGGGGGATGAGAGGGTAAGAAGACGTTTAGTAGAGACAGGAACCCAGAGAGAAGGGTGGTGAAAGTGGGAGCGAGAATGCATGAGAAAAGACGGCTTTCAACAGATGTTGTCCACTATACTATACTTATTTGTAACATTATAATATAAGACGTATGTATATAGACAATAACACATAATACATTGTAGGTCTTCTTTCATTTTCGTGCCTTTCTCATATGTTGTGGATAGCAGCACAGTATTCCACATTAAATGCATTTATATACGTACCCCTACGGGTTCTGATTGTCTTCAACAACAGTCACAACACACTGAAACATCACTAGCTTTGGCCGTTCCTCGTTTGTCTAACAACGCTTACACTGGGGTTGTGGGATGGGCGATGGGTGTGGGGTGTTCGATTGCCTGGTCTCTCACTTGCCGTGACCCTGGCTACTAGGGGAAGAGAAATTAGTGCTTTTGGGTGTACGTCAACTCGTTGTACCCACAGATTTTATACATTCAGTACTCCTCATCGTCCTTAGCACACCTCTTGCATCCCCCTCTGGAAAAGATCGGTGTTTGAGACAAATACGTCTTTCATTTTATTGGCCTACCGTGTGTAAGGACATCGATGTTCACTGTTATTCCTGTGTTCCTTGTAATCGTCATAAAGGGTCACCGGTTCCCCTGCTCCACTTTTACAACATCCAATTCCAACACGTCCATGAGAAACTGTTTCTGCTGATCTCCTTAAACTGTCTCTTACGGAGTCTGGTACAGAGTATTTGATTGTGGCAGTTGATCATTTCTCAGGTTCCTGTGCTATCGTAGCCTTTCTAGACAAAACTGCTGATGCCGTTGTCAAAAAACAAAATCGTAAGGTGCTGGAGTGCTTGAGGTACTTAATCCACCACATGCCAGCTATTTTTAGCCCTATTGGTCATCCACGTGCTGGCCATTTTGTGACCTTTTTTTATTGGCCGGAATGATAAATTTTGATGTGAAAACAACAAATTTCACCATTAAAATACTCACCAAAGCTCAGAAATGGGTTTTATTGAGTCCTGCACATTGGTATACAGGTATTCCCATTCCCTTACGCTCACCATGTACGTAGATGAGAGAAAGCCGTTTTCTATGTAAGATAGACTCAGGTATTTATGTTTGAAAGGTAAAGCAATGTTCAGTACACTTTTCTGATTACTTATTACTTCAACATCTGTCACAGTTTGCATGTCTGTATCACTGTGAATGCATTGTCTTACACTTACTTGAAGATAGATACAACCTGACTTCACTTTGAACAGTCCTGGCACATACGAGAAGGTATTTACAGTTTGACATCACTATGTACAGTTCTTACAAGAAAATATTTACAGCTTGATTTCACTGTGTATAGTCCCTTCACTTATGTGAAAATATGTACAACATGCCTTCACTATGTAGAGCACTGGGTGAGGCACACAGGCAGAGTAAGGCAGAGCGAGTGTGAGGGGGGGGGAGTGAATGGGTGTATGGCTTTGACTGCCTGCGGCATGATAGAAGGACAGTTAACATACATGCCTACCAAATTTTTCCTGAGAATCTTGAAAAATGTGGTCACAGTGAATGTTGTAGTTTTAAACCATTTTAAAACGGCACTGGCACTGACCGTAGATTTTTGTTAGACCATTTTAAAACAGCAGTGGCACGCGGCAGGTTAAGTTCTCATAGCACCTGTTGGGATGAGTGGATACCCCAAGTTGCTACATCTATCAACAGCTCCATTACTCCATTCTTTGTTTTACATGGAATCGATAAATCTTTGCCCTATACAGTACTATTATCAAAACCTAATCCACTCTATCTCTTGGATGATTATTTGAAAGTGAAAGTGACAGACTTACAGCAAATACACCAGTATATAAAGGCTAATCGGGCCTTGTTACATCGTCAGCATAGCTCTGTCTCACCTACCAGCATTAACATTGGGGACTTAGTATTTACACACCACGTGATATCAACAAACGGTAACAAATCTGAGATTAAAGACTTGTTGTCATATGAGAGAAAATGGCTTCACGCAGATGATCTTAAGGGAATTTCCGGGTCCTTCTAATGAGAGGAAAATAATGAAAATAATGCATCTCTTCTCCCTCTTCTCCTTCTCTTCCTTCTGTCCTTGCTACTCCATCATCTACCCTACGTATTAATGAGTACAGTCAAAAGCTTCGCCCAGCAACCCACCCCACTGTTTCTTGTGTCTGTTCCTCCACCTGTCAGGACAACTTAGATAATATGGACATTAATCCTGATTCCTTTTATGAGTAAGATGTTGCGGAGAGTGTAGACAGCCTTGCTGGCACTGGCTGTCCTTGGTTAATCTCTGGGTGATGGGGATAAAGATAGGGATATCCACCCAGGGCATTGGCCAAGCCCCGGAGGGAAGTAATGTTAGTGAAGGACGTCATCTCTGTTACTAGGTAGTATTGTTACACATGTAAATGAAATAGGTGCGGTACAGAATTATAAAAGTTTTGGATGTCTCAGTAAAATTATAAGATTAATGTTATTACAGAAATATTGTATATCACCTTCCATTTTATTGTCTCTGTCCCTCCAGTAATTTATTTTGCAAGTAGAGGATGTGTCAGTAGTCACGGCACCCATGTCAGATCTTCATTTAGTTCTGGAATGGGCTCACACTAACCTTAATCTAGATTCTATTTTCCTTTCTGGAGCATAGAATTGTACAATCCTATAATATAAGCTACATTCTTTTCCACGACCGTCATGATCCATATTCCTGTTCGTTCTACAGTCAACTTTGATCTCTTCCAACTAATTCTCTTCCCTCTACCTCTCAATAGCTCTCTGTACATTGCATTTGTGTGCTTAAACTCTTTCTTCTGTTTCACGACCATTTGTCCCATCTGATCTTTTACATTCGTGTTTGTCAGCGATTCAAACTCTTGAACTTTGTCCTGTGTATCCCTTTATTATCATCCCTATTACAGATGTTCCTTGTGAGAATGTTACAATTCAGTTATCTCACTTCCTTCATCACTATTTTTTTTTTTTAGCCCTAATTTTGTATATCCTCCTCCTGCATTCACTCTAGTAGGATTCTTAATCATAGTGGTTTTCGTCCACTGCTATGTTAAATGTATGGAAAAAGGACTCCATGAAATTAGGTTAGATAATAAAACAAGGAAAACAGTGAAACTTGTTATATCAATGAGGTGAAGAAATTGCAAACTGACGCTGAAATTGGAGAAATTTGAGTGGGAACGTAAAAGCCTACTACCCACTGCCAAGAGGCAACTACCAACTGCGCCAGTAACCACTGCACCTTCATACACTTGATTTGTGTGAAGATGTGTGGACATCCAACTAATTTTGGGAACATTATGTAGTTATTATATCTTATTCTCTCGCGATACCATTGTAAATCTTGTATAACCAGCCACTGTGTCAATGTAGTTTTATTATTCACCACTGTAACTTAGTATTTTATCATTCTCTTACCTGTATGTATGTACATTAATTTTGTTTAATATTTCACTGTTTACTAGTATGCTATTATTATTAGCATAGTATACTGTCACATAATTCTCTTATCATTCACTTATACTATCAATGCTGTCTTACAATCTGATCTGTCTTCTATTAATCTCTACGTCAGTAACATCTCCGGAGACATCTTATGTACCCAGGGAGGGGGAGGGAGAAAAATGTAATTGAGTAGATGTTGGTTGGTTAACCGTCACGATTCAGACGCAGCCTGAATGCGATGAACTGTCGCTGACTGTATAAACTCTGGCCAAATCTGCAAGCTCAGGAAGGGAACGCTAAGAAGACTGCTTTATATGTGCACAGCTGAGTATTCCATAACTCACCCTAACGTGATGGCAGTGGAACGGAAGCTCACTTACCCATCTGCAGAATGAAAGGGAGATAGAGAACTGCAGTATTAGACTCCAAGAGAGCAACACAGCTCTTTCTTAATAAAGTATGCAGTAGCTTCAAGGTGCCTTTAAGAACAGCCTGAATTCCTGATGCTATATCCACCGGCCTACATCTCACACTGACGTTAATATCATAATCAATTTAACATGCTTAGGAAGAGCAACTTTTCCCATGGTCTAGACAATCGTTGCAGTCTTCACCCCCTTGCCTTTCGAGTACCTAGTAATAAATATTGCATATATGACATCGTACTGAGCACGTTCACATATGATCTCATTCTCTTCCATAACCATGAGGTCCCTACAGGTGATAACGCCTTTGTAGGAATTCATGGCAAGCAGGATCCTCGGTTCGACATCATAACAGTGATACTTGAGCAGCTTCAACAAATCCTTATCTTGAGAAAAATTGAGTCTTAATCAAGAGACCTCAACTTGCAATTTTTTTTTTATAACTTGTTCAACCTCACCAACACATGATAAAAGGACTGACACTGGACAGGGAAGTAGAGCTGGCAGCAAGAAGAAGAACAAATTTAGCATTGTCGACATTACAGCCAAGTGGGTCTCGAGTCTAAGGGCAGTCAATCCAGCAGTCAGTCCATCTTTCGGGTAAGGGAAGTCACAGCCACCTCTTTCCAGGAGCAAGGGAGGGTTAGGAAAGAGGGTTGACATAGCAACTACCTCCCGCTCTGCAGGGAAGTGGGAAAAAAGAGAAAAACGAATATGGAAAAGTAAACCTGTGTAGAATGGCTAAGGCTGAGATTACCCTCTCAACTCACTCCAGGGAGGCTCGACTGTGCCCTCACTCAGCCAGGGCGATCAGTGGGCGGGGACCCTCCGAGGGAAGAAGGCAAAGACTATTTCAGTACAAAGGTACAGACACCTACTGTACCAAACTAACAGGGAGGTTAGGGAAATGAGAACTATCTAATTTATATGCCACGAGAAAAATGAAAAAACTAATGCCAGTAGGTCATTCCTAAAAAGTTAAGAGGAGAGAGCACGCGAGCACATGTGCACACGGCCACACTTAACAACCATGCATAAAAGTCCTGACGCATGAAGCGACTTTAATAGTCCAGGCCTGGGTCACCGGTGGCAAAAATAATAACAAGAATCCTTATGATACAATGTAATAGACCTAGTCAGCTTCCTAGTTAACAAGAATGCCAATGGTTTTGCTAACATAAAAGTCCTGTTTTTGACTAAAATGATCAAATTTCCCTGTAAATTCAGATTCTAGGCACCTTCTTTTGCATTTATCATTTTCATATATGAGTATAATGGATTTTCAAATTCTATTCAATGAAAAATCTAACATCATAAAAGTTTGCTACTGCAATTTTTTTTTTTTTTTTTTTTTTTTTTTTTTTAATGTGTCCGACTCTGGGCATAGGCTTCACAGCCTGCTATCAAGGCCCAGCAGTCCTCCTACATACCATACACCTCTACATGTCACCACTTCGGCGCTAACACCCACCGTCCATATTGAATACATGCTAGGGCTGTCTCATACAGGACTGATGTCAATTTTCAGTAAATGTGCATTAATAGAGATGCATTACATCATTTGCTTGTGACATTCCCCAATCAATATGGTTACCATTAATAACATTCAGACTGTAATAAATTCATCTTCTTGGAACATCACAAACTATATCATCGCCTCCCTCCTGTGCATGAGTGTTGGAGCTAGTGTACAGTATTTTTTGAACTGTAGTAGTGGGATATATTCATCATCAACATCTTCTCAATGAAGATCCTTCCGAAGTTTAATTAAGTCACCTGTTTGTAGCAAGAATAAAAAAAGCGTCATCGGGCTGAAGGGGATTCGACAGGAAGAAAGCATGTGGTTGTACCGTGCGATTAGAAGTGAGTGAAATGAATGACTACTCAAGTGCGACATACATAAGGTGATGTGTAATCACGGGTGGGACGAAGAAAGACAAGGTTCACGATTGATGCCCATCATCTGCATTTCAGTCATTAGTGTATTCAGTCAGTTATCAAGTCACAGTCTTTTTCTATACACAACACTCAACAATCAAATTTACATCCAGGTTTCCGATTGTGTTGCGTGTTGAACAGTTTGTCCAAGAGCATGATTAGTCCGGGAATCGAACTTGGGTTATTTCAGCTGTGGTGAACTCGTAGGTGTGCTAACCACTACACTCCCGACTTCACTGGATGAGTAAAGAGGGAGCAGATTTACTGAACAATGAAGCTAGGGGTCGTAATAATAAAGAATGTATAGTACTTCAAATCTTATGGTATCCTAATTCCCGTACAATATCATCATTAGTAACAGACTATTTGTTTGGGTTTAGCTTTCATTTCAAACGATTACACAAGTTTTGTTGTGAAGTGCTTGGTAGCTGTATGGGTAAAGACGAAACATTGGTAAAAAATCATAAACAAAACTTACGCTCTAGAAAATTTATGAATATAATCCCTGGGGAGGAGGAACGAATTAATGACAGTCGCATTCACTTAATTACGTCATCTACCTCCTGGTCATCCATGCCTCCTCCTACCTTATTTTTTTTTCTATATGACTGTAACAGGGAAGTTCACACTTTTCTGCCCTTTGATTAACTGAAATCCTTACTTTACACAATTTAATCTCCATATATCTTATTCTTTCCATCTTCAGCACTCCCATTTCCACACCTCTCGCTAAGCAGCTTCCATATTCATATCAGTAAATGCGGTAGTTCATACCATGTAGGAATGGCCCAGGTTCCAATGACGTACTAAAATATTTGCGAATCCCAGCAATCTGCATACGGACTAAAAGACCATCGCTATTTAAGAACAAAGCTTCTCGCAGAGTCATGCTAACCTATTTAGGGATCGAGAAATCGGGTCGCAAAAATATCGAGATTGTTCTTTTATTTTCTTTCTTCATCCTTCATAACTCCAAAATGACAAGTCGTACACGGACATACTGGACACCAAAACGCTTCGTAGCAGCCGGAAATATGTCCTGCTTATTTAGAGCAGTATTTGAACTACAGTACTGTGGCTTCAACCTAAAATAACTGTATAGCACTCGGTCGTCTTTTCAGATGTGTAAAACACAGATTCGTGTTGCCTCATTGCACGTAAGGCCAAGGGAGGGGAAAAAAGATCGGCAGAGAAACATTGGTCCGGGGTAGAGAATTGGAAAATATGTCCATGGGAAAAATAGGTCCATGGGGGAAAATTGGCACATGGGAAAAAACTGATTCATGGGAGAAAATGAGACATTGGGGTAACATTGTTCCAAGAAAGAAAATAGTCCCGTGGGGATTTTACCTCACTGAGGAACAGTAGGTCCATGGGAAATATAGGTCCAATGCTGAAAAGGTTCCTAGGGGGAAAGTGAATATTGGAAATACATTGGTCCTTGGAGGAATATACGTCCATGAGAGAGAATGTAGATGCAAAGGTGAAAATTTGTTAAAAGAGGAAATGCCCTGGGGAAAAATGTAAGTAGAGGTTAGGACCCATGAGGTGTGGGCGGAGGCGGGTTTATGTACTAGTGGTGAACGTGTTGTTGGTGGCTAGGAAAACAAATCTAAAATGTTTGTCGAGATGAAGGGATTAAAAAGAAAAAAAAAAAAACTGAACTGAGAGATGTAAAAAGGCACAGAAATAAGGGAGTGTTTGGGCAAGGAAATGAATCAGAGTTCTGTACCCATTACTACATTCCGCAAGCTACAAAGGTTTTGTATGTGTACAGTGTGGAATGCAATAATGGCTATAGAACTCTGAAATTCTGCTCAACATCCTTTGTTTCTGTACATTTTTCGTCCCTGCATCTTGACAGTCGCATTATAATATATTTTTTGCTCTCAAGCCATACCAGCGTCTCACATCTGCTCATTATCCGTGTATCAACACACTCAATAAGGTGTACCCAATTCTGTCTTCTGCACTAATCCTTTCATATCTAGGACGTGTTTTTCAGTCATATTCTTGCTGTTTCTACACGATTTTATCTACCTCTGGAGTGAATTTCTTATTAGCGGGAGGGTTTAACTATAGCTATCGGCAATCCCTGCAGTGCAAGTGGGGGGGGGGGCACATAAGTTACATCAGATACTTTTACTTTAGCCAAAACAAAACAAAAAAATGATTTCTCGCATGAAAGGGTTAAAGGTGTTCAAAGCACACAATTTTTGTCTGGGTCTTACCCAACTTTGTTTTCACTTTCTTTTACAGTCCACTTTCTTTTCCGTCACGTTTTATTTTGAAGAAATAGCAATCAGAAGTGTATGAATAGTCCTTTCCAGCAGAAAGGCAAATAGAGGCAGATTATAAATAAAAATTCTTACGGTTCTGCTTGTCTGACCACAGTTCCCCTGAAAATTGCAAGTCTTTGGTAGAAGAGACAGAGTGAAAAAGACTGTATCAGAGCTGACCAGCAATGCACACAATAGAGTGATAATACTGGTAGCCTGGAGAAGAAAAGATTGGGAGTATTCAGAAAGATGCAAATCCGAAAGTACTGCACCAAGATAATTAAGCTCTTCCATTAGTTCAAGTGTGTGTGTGTGTGTGTGTGTGTGTGTGTGTGTGTGTGTGTGTGTGTGTGTGTGTGTGTGTTCTTACCTTACCTAATTGTTCTTACCTAATTGTATCTTTACAGGAATGAGTCAAGCTCGTACTGTCCCGTGTCTTAAACCATATTTATCGTACATATCCTTAAATTTGTGAATTGTTTTGGCACACACTATTTCATTCGGTAGTGCATTCCATTGATCAATTGCTCTGTTTGGGAAACTGAATTTCCTTACGTCTTTATCACCTCTCTTCTTATGCAATTTTTTGCAGTGTCCTCTTGCTGATGCTTCTCCATATGTTAAGTAATCATTTATGTCTATTTTCTCCTTTCCTGATATGCATTTATATAGCATTATCATGTCACCTCTTTTCCTTCTCTCCTGTAGTGTTGGTAGATTCAGTTTATTTAGTCTTTCTTCGTAGCTTAGGTCCCTTAAGCTTGGTATCCATCTTGTAGCGGCCCTTTGAACTTTTTTAATCTTGTCTATGTGCTTTTTGAAATGAGGACTCCAGACTACTGATGCATATTCCAGGGTTGGTCTAATGAATGATGTTATTATCCTTCTTAGTATGTCTTCATTTATGTATGTGAATGCTATTCTCATATTTGCAAGCAGTGTATACATGTTTCGTACCTTCTCGCTGATGTGGTCAGCCGGAGATAGTCTGTTATTGATAATCACACCTAGGTCTTTCTCTCTTTCTGATGTGTATAGGGTTTTATTTCCTAAATTATAATCCCAATCAGGTCTTTTTCCACTTTTACCAAACTTGATTACATGACACTTGTCCACATTGAATTCCATTTGCCATGTACTACTCCATTCATGAAGTTTATTTAATTCTTCTTGTAGCTCTTTACAAGAGCTGTGTTAGTAATTCTCCTTTGTATTTTTGCATCATCTGCAAACATATTCAGATAGCTCTCATTTCCAGTGTTACTGTATATATCATTTATATACACTAAAAACATGATTGGTGCCAGCACTGAACCCTGTGGTACTCCACTAGTCACTTCTTTCCATGATTAGTAGTTTCCTCTTAGTACTGTCCTCATTTCTCTTTTTATGAGAAAGTCTTGCATCCAACAAAACAGTTTGCCTCGAATTCCTCCTTGATGGTACAGTTTCCATAAAAGTCTTTGGTGAGGTACTGTGTCAAAAGCTTTCTTGAAATCTAAATAGATACTGTCCACCCATCCTTCCCTTTCCTGGATTGTGTTTGTTACTCTGTCATAGTAGCTCAACAGATTAGTAACACATGATTTTCCTTTTCTGAAACCAAACTGTCTTTCTGTTATCATACTGTGTTCTTCTAGATGATTTACCCAAGCTTTTCTTATAAGTTTTTCTAATACCTTGCTTACAACACTGGTCAGTGATACTGGTCCGTAGTTGAGTGGATTTTGTCTATTTCCTTTCTTGAATAAGGGGACAATATTTGCTTTTTTCCAAATATCAGGTAGTTTACCTTGACTCAAGGATTTCTTGAAAATTAAAAATAATGGTTTACTTAACTCCTTTGCACATTCTCGTAATACCCAACATGAAATTTCATCAGGACCCCTTGCTTTTCCTCTGTCTAATCTACTTAACTCCTCCTGTATTACTTTTTCTACTATTTGTATATCTGGTAGTATGTGTGGACATGCGTGTTCCACATAGTCCCTCTCAAATTTTTTTCTTCTGTAAAAACTAATTGGAAATTTTTATTTAGTGCTTCACAAATATCTTTCTCTTGTGTATAAGTGATTCCCTCGTCCGTAATTGATTGTATTATATCTTTTACTTTAGTTTTGCTTCTGATATAGCTGTAAAACAGCTTTGGTTGATAACTACTTTTATTTATTATATCCTCCTCAAACTGTTTTTGGGCTTCCGTCCTTATTCTTGTATAGTCGTTTCTTGCCTGTTTGTAATTATTATACGCCCTTTCACTATTGTGTCTTCTGTATCTATTCCACAACAAATCTCTTCTTTCTTTTGATTTTTTACATTCTGTATTGAACCATTTCTGTATTTTCTTATCTGCTTCTTTGTGCTGTGGGATGTACTTCTGGACTCCTATTTCATAAAATTCATAAAAATTTTTATATACAGCATTTAAATCTTGTCCTCTAAGCTCATTTTCCCAATCAACTTCTAAGAAATACTTCTTTAGGTCTTGATAATTTCCCTTTTTATAGTTTAGGCTCTTTTTGTAACTATCATTGCTATTTACTATGTCATATGCTATCCTGAAGTTATAATTTAGTACTGCATGATCGCTTTTGCCGAGTGGAGGGTGATATATTATATTGTCAATATCATTTTCTTGCCTTGTAAATATTAGATCTAGCACTGAAGGTACATCAAGTCCTCTTTTTCTGGTGGTTTCCCTCACATGTTGCGTTAAGTAAAACTCTTGTACGAGATCCAGGAGCTTTTGGTCCCAATAGCTTTCTTGGCTATTTATATCTAGAGTATTCCAATTTATATTTGTATTGAAGTCCCCAGTTAGTATAATTCTTTCCGATTTCTCTTCCATTTTATGTAGAAATGATCTTACACTCTGAATTGTACTCTCTGCCAGGTCCTCATATTCATCTCTTTCCCATGTGTTTGATCTGGGTGGCATGTACAAATTGGCTACAATTACTTTACCTTCAGATGTGTCGATCTCTACTGCAATCAGTTCTACTTGTGATGGTATATCTAGTTTTATTTCCTTGACTTTTAGATTTTTCTTAGTTAATATTATAATTCCTCCTCCTTTTTTTAAATATCTGTCTCTTCTCCATATATTGTATTCCTCTAAGTTTAGTATGTCATTTGATATCCTTGGTATTAATTTTGTTTCAGTTAGGCATATTATTTGTGGTTCATTTTCTCTGACATAATCATTCATCTCTAGTAATTTAGATACCATTCCATCCACATTTGAGTACATCAACTTTATCATCTTGTTTATATACTTGTCATGACATGATTCTACTACCTTCCTCCTTTTTCTTCCATCCTGTTTGTGTACCACTTTCGTACCTGCAATCCTATTACTTTGTAAAAAAAATTTCTTCTCTTCTTCTGATCTTCCCTCATTTTTTGTTTTTTCTTCCTCCCTTTTCTCTTTCAGTAATTCCAGTTCCTCTTGTGTTAGGCATCTTTTTATCCATTCATTTTTGAACTCCTCTTTTTCCTTAAGATTCTTTGCATTTTTAGGATCTCTTCCACAGTGTTTACACTCTGGAAAGTCACCTTTAGAGGTCGTCTTGCTTTTCTAGTATTTCCCTAACCTTTTGTGTTCCTCTATGTCTTTACTACAGGTTTCCAATGATACTTCTTTCAGTAAGCTCATTACATTTGCCATCTCCTTTTTGTCTCTTGTGATCTTGTTTTTAATTTCTTCCTCTTCTATACCAGTGATTACTATTGATTTGTTTATCTCTACTGAATCTCTGACTAACTTTGGATTGTTTTGGATTATTCTTTTCACCTCCTTTTTAATGCTTTTTTTTTCCTCCACCCTTGTTTCTAAGTCTTTCTTTACTTTCACCATTTCAGCATACGTGGTTTCTACATCATTTTTGTAGCTTTGCACAGCTTCATTTACTTGTGTTATCTTCTCCTCAATATCACTGCTCTGGTCAATAAGACTGCTAACTTGCCTAATTGTCTCTGTGTCATTTTTGAACTCTTCCATAACACTCTCGTGATTGACTACTGTACTTGCCATTTCACTCATTTTCTTCCTAAGTGTACTCAGTTCCACTGTTAGTTCACTGATGGTTGTGTCTTTCTTATTGGCCTCCCTTCCTAGTTTTTCTATTTCTTCCTTTTGCAAGTGCATCTGCTTCTTTATTTCATCAATTTCATTTTTGAAAGCCATTTCTAGTTTGTTTACACGTTCAACCAGTCTATTGTGGGTCTCTACTTCAACCAGTTCTTGGTAGAAATCATCATTTTGCTTTTTACCTTTATCCCTTTTCTTTTCCAAATTTGTTTTACTGAAGTATGTATCCATTTTGCAATACTTAAAGTGCAAAGCATGTACTTACAATCTCCTTGTTGTTGTAGTCTAAACAAACCTCAGCGATGACTCAGCGTATTCTTTCGTCTTGGTTCTATTTCCTGTTTTTACAAGTCTTGTTTAAACTTATTATTTTTTTCCTTTTTATAATGAACAATCATTTAGTCTAATCTGGTACTGAGCTTGACTTATACAAAGATACTATTTAGGTAATGCCACTGGCCGTGATGATTTGGTACGGAGCGCCGGTGTCACACGTCCGCCTAGATTGAATCCCTGTGTGTGTGTGTGTGTGTGTGTGTGTGTGTGTGCAGGGAAAGGAGAGGATGGATGTGACGGCTCGCTGTTTGTAGCACTTTTTAATAGGAGTGGCTTAAAAGTCTTTTCGTCTCATCAAAATCATTCCTTTCAACGACTCCTTCCAGCCTCACGCTCTCTGCGGTGCTGCATCTCTCTCTCTTTCTCTCTGTCACGGGGATTTTAAAACTATGTAATATTAAAGAATAATTTTCAATAATACTGAGAACAGGACAATGAATTGTCTTGTGAAAATCAAATAATGATTACTTCATGCCGGATTACTTCCCCGATTCTCTAAGGACGAGAATTTATAAACTTTCTCAACAGTACACAGCAGAGACTAATTACTCACAAATGCTGTTTATTAGTACTGTTGGCCTCTGGAGAAAGTGATTACATTCCTGACAATCAATAACTAATGCTATTAATGATAACAGATTCTTGCTGATGCATTAACTCCTGGTTGCACAAAGGATTTTAAGCTTAATACAAAAGGACTGGCCTAAATACCAGTTATGAATAGCAAAGCGTTTATGCAAACTAGGAGCTGCAACTAGAATAAGCTTATGGAGAAATAAAACACGAGTTTACATTACATTAAGCTCAAGAAAAAGAACTGTTAAATTTATTGATTACAAAGAAATAAATTTACGTTACATTTCAAAATGAATTCAAATAAGGTGATCGCACTCACTCGCTCACTCAAAAGCTAAACTCTTAAACCTAGGAAAAACGAAAAGGAATACTGGTCAGAAAAGTGGACAAAGCGGATGACTGGGCGTCGTTGCTGAGGAAGGACGCTGCACATGCTAAGCCTCTCGCCAATCATGCTAGGTTGGAATCCAACGGCGGCGGTGGGAACTGGGCGTCGTTGCTGAGGAAGGACACTGCCACACACACTACCTGCTTCCGCAGCGCTCAAATCTTGACTGATTCAAATGTGGGAGAGAGGCGAGTGTCGTGGCCGCACTTGCTAACGGCCGAGTGTGAGCGATATTCACTCGCAATATCACTCAGGCGGAGGTTAATGTCGCGCACAAAGACGATCACTTATGAAATGGTGAAAAATTTCCTGAAAAACACTCCCGATCGGGTGAATATGTGGCGGTTAAAGTGAGCGATAAATACTGAGATTCCACTAGAATTCACAGTTTCCCACCAAAGTTAATGTCACGAGTTTATTCAAATACTTCCTTGCGCCAACTCATGACATTACGGCCCATGAAAAATGAAATTTTTTCCTCAGGAAAAAAATCTCAATATACATACATATAAATCCTAACTCAGTCACACAAGATTCACACTGTGGTGTGCGTGTGCTATCCTGCTATAGGAGAAAGTCATGGTCGCCAGTGAGTGAAAAAAAAAAAAAAAACTCGTATTTACGTTAATAGAAGCAAGCTTGAGGGAAAAACTCCATGACGACGGTGAAAAATCCTGTACTCAGGTCAAACTGAGTGAAAAGTTCGCTACATTTACATTAACAACTAATTCTTATGCAGCGTAATGTATGTAATACATGGTGTAGGTGTGACAGTTGTGGTGTAACTGTACCTACATGTAAAATTACATAATCCAAATCAGTAATAAATGATGACGACGAGGCAGAAGAGAAGAGGCGGCAGCATGCATCAGGGACAATCAGCTGTTCTGTATGGCAATGCTGCATCTACCAGCTGCACCTGCAAAAGGAATCAAGGTGGAGCATCAAAAGTGTCATTTCTCTCTCTCTGCCTAGCAATCAGTACGTATGTCATTATTAAACAGGAAACGTAGTCTTAGGATTTACAAATCTCTCAGGACCCTTATAGTTTACTGGTTAACACTTATTAACTAGGAAACGTGTCAGTTCTTGAATTGCTCAAATCTCTTAGAAACGGGCAGTTTACTGGTTAACATAACTCTACACCAACGATTAATGACAGGAAGCTGAGAATCGCTATGTAATCTCGGGCAGGTCATGTTTAAACACCCACTGTGGGTGTGAACACTCGTGTGGATATTGTGCATTCTCCGGGAATCCTCTGCGAGGCCCACAGCTCGAGACGTTCCACAAGGTATTTCATACACAGCCTCGGACTGTCTCTGCGGGGTTCTCAAACTTTCCCCCTAACTTACGATACATATGTATGTACAGGCCCTGGACATACTGTGTCCTGTGGGGCCAATGGGCGAGACATCAGGTCTGCACCCACTTCACCACTGTTCTGTCTCTCAACTGACTCAGAGATTACGGGTGTGGTTTCAAACAACGCAGGAAAGACATGTCCCTGATTAGTGGTACTTTGACACACGCTGCAGGAATGCACAAAGCTATCAATTTCTCATCCCATCCCTGGCCAGAAGTCGGCTTGGATATGGCCCTGGGTCTTCCTTTTGCCCATGTGACCTCCTGAGGGTGAACAATGAAGCCATTTTAACTGCTTGGTGGTACTTAGCGGGAACGACAAACTGCAGTCGAACCTCGACCTCGGGTGATCGTGACTCACGGTAGAGCCGTCCTTGTTTACGAAGAAACTTGGCTTGACCTCCCCGTGAATACTTTATCACTCCACCCTTTTGTTTCTTTCGCACGGCAGCAAGTGTTGGGTCAGAGTGTTGTTCTTGAACAACAACTGGGCTACACATCAGATCTTGCGGCGATTCAATGGTCACAGGGGTGACACAGTTTGGAGTCTCAACCATAGCTCGAGTTACTGCAGCCGAAGTCTGAATAGCGTCATCTTTGGTGCAACTATCCTTGGCACCGGGAATATTGCCTATGATAAGGTCAAATAAAGGTTCTGGCATGACAACTGCGACTATCGTACCAGTGTAAAATGGAGATGCCACCTGGATACGTGCCTCAGGAAACAATCACACTGATCCATCAATAAGGTTAGCTTGGATCTGTCGACCTGTGTACTGCTCAGGCCGAACTAGACTCTGCCTGACAGAGGAACCTGAGGATCCATTATCTCTCAGGACCTACACAGGAATGCCTCCCACAAACCCTGGCTGAACAAGAAAGGTACTGTCACCTGTGGGAGGGTCTGTGGAGGAAGCAGCCAACCACTGATTAGGCTGCTGAATAAATGATGCGGGAAACATGGTGCCCTGAGAATTAGATACTTGAGGGGTCGTGCTCACTGCCTGGGGAGATGGAGCATTGGCCATCTGTGGAGGGGGGTTCACTGTCGCCGTGGGAATAATGAACTGTGGGGAAGTACCCATACTGGTAGGGACGTGACCACCATGCTGCTGCTGAGGAATGAAGGCTGCATTCGCCTCCTGCCTCCGATACACTGGGGCTGGTGCTGAAAGGGTTTGTCCCGTCGGTCGATTGCGTGGCTGATACTGGTGCTGGTTAGGGTACGTGTTGTACCTCTTCCACTCCGGCTTCTGAGTGTTTTGCCCCTGGTCCTTTCTCTGTGGTTTTGGACCTTGGCCATTATTCTGAAAACTGCCTTGTTGCTGGGGTTCAGTCTGAGACGGTTTCCCAGATTTATGAGGTTTCCTGTTCCATGTATGCTGCTTCCGAGTTTGATACCCATATGCAGTAAAGAATGCGTCAGCCTTCTCCACCATTTGGCTGGCATCTCTTACCTGGCAATCTTAAGCTGAGCCATAAGTTTAGTAAGCCACGACTTTTCTAGCTGCGTGCGCAGCATAAGGTCAATTATCCCCTCAGGCGTGGGAGGAGTTTCATCTTTCCCTATCCACTCATGTAAGTAAGCAGTAAGCCGGTCAAGAAACTGAACAGCAGTCTCTTTTTCCTGTAAACGCGCCCTCATGAACTGACTCTTGACGTTGTGAACTGTGAGACCGTACGCTTTGACGAGTGTGGCCTTCATCATCTCATGCATGAGATTGTCTCCACGAATTCTGTGGAGAATATCGAGGGCGGGGCCCTCAAACAGGCTAAGAAACTGAAGCCGCTTAGCTGCATCATCCAGCTGGTAAAGCTGAGCCATGTCTTCAAAACGAGCTATGTATGGCTCAATTCGCTCGCCTTCCTTGTATGGGGGAAGCTTGATGTGTGGGGTCGCCATAATATGTGCAGGGATAGCGCTCATGGAGCTTGGGCCAACTGCTCCAGATGTGTCTGAGGCCAAGGAATCTCGCTTGAGCTTCAACATCATGTTTTTCACGTGCTTCTTGCTCGGCACGTTCGTGTTCTCGTTCTCATTCTCGTTGTTCACGCTCGTATTCGCGTTCTTTCTCGCGTTCCTCACACTGAATTCGACGCTCTTCACGAGCATCATTCTCATGTTGCTGCTTGTAATTAAACCGAGAGAGGACAAAGTCCTTTATTTTCTCCGGATCCGTAAGCCCCATATCTTTGGCTTCCTGTACATAGATGCTGGTAGACATGATGCTAACTCAATCTAAGTAAACTAGCAACTCAGTACTAACTGTAATTTGCAAAGAAAGATGCCAATAATCAAGAATAAAGACTATAGGTACAGGTTAGTGGTGACCAGTTTTTATCTAATTAAACTGGTAAAGAAAGAAAATTAAACAAACAACTGACTGTGAAAACTATTACGTAAATTAATAGAAATGAATCAATAATCACCAGTAAGACAGTGCCTATAGACTTTAATGATAAATACCTAAGTATGAGTGAGTGAGTATTATCTCGTGAATAGCTTTAGAGCTAGGAGTTAATATCCTGGAATGAGGTCGCCAATTGTCACGGGGTTTTTAAAATGTAATATTAACGAATATTATTCAATAATACTTAAGAACAGGACAATGAATTGTCTTGTGAAAATCAAACAATGATTACTTCATCCCGGCTTACTTCGCTGATTCTCTAAGGACGAGAATTTATAAACTTTCTCAACAGTACACAGCAGAGACTAATTACTCACAAATGCTGTTTATTAGTACTGTTGGCCTCTGGAGAAAGTGACTCCATCCCTGACAATCAATAACTAATGCTATTAATGATAACAGATTATTGCTGATGCATTAACTCCTGGTTGCGAGTGATTTTTGGCACGTATACACGGGACACCTTCCTCTATTCCTCTACAAGATGCCAAGCAGGGACAATGCCTTACACCACATAACCTCCCCCCCCCTGCACGCCATTGTCTCGGCAATTCACCTGTTACCAGTGACCTGGCCGATAAAGACATTCAGGGCCAGAGTGATTCCCCAATCGATGACAATGTGGAGGACAAAGTTTATATAGTATTAGAGGAAGAAACAGTCAGAAATGATGATCAGGTAATGTGGGAAAAAAAGGTCATGAATGGTGATGAGTTAGTGAGTGAAACAATGCTTATAATGCCTATATTACTGTTTGAAAACCAATATACTCTTGTACTACATATAAATTCGTACCAAGTAAATAAATAAATACTGTTTATGAGTGGATAAAATAGTTACCCTCCCATAGAACTTGTTTTCTTTGGTGCCAGCCTGTTAGAAAACCCAGTCAGGTAAGGAGGTACTAGTACCTGGATCGAGTATTTTAAACCTCAGGTGAGCGATTTCTCTATGAATTTTCGATGTTTCTCACCAAAAGCGAATGTTTGAGCCTAAAAAAAAAAAGGTCCAAATATGTCGGGACTGGGGCATACCACTGCCCAGAAAACGTTGGGATGGGGCGGGTTAACGCCCATCACTATCAATGGGGTAGCTTGAGGTTCGATGGTCGTGGGGAGCAAGTAGAGAACCTAATACTACAGTTCAACCTCTGCCTTCTGAATGATGGTAGAGTGATTCGTGTAGATGATCGTACCGGTAACTTTTCGGCTATTGACTTGTCTTTGACCTCCCCAGGTATACGTAAGATTTCTCGTGGGACCCTTATGACGACCCCTTGGGAAGTGATCATTTACCCATCTGTCTTTCTTGAACACAAGACATTGTTTCGGACCCCCCACTTCCAAAATTTAACTATCATAAAGCAGATTGGGGATCCTTCATAAAGGGTGCCGATTTAGATATATCTGGGGAGACCATAGATGGAAAGGTCGAAAATTTAACTTATTCGATATTACAGGTGGCTGAGGCTGCTAATCCCAAGACTTACTGTTCATACGAAGCTTAGAGCTCATTGGTGGACGCTGGATTGCTGACAAGCATTAACCCGTCACATCCCGAGGTTTTCCGCACCTCCGACATCCCCCAGTCCTGAGGTATTTTTGAAAAAAAAATTTTTTGGCTAAAACCTTCGCTTTTGGTGAGAAACATCGAAAATTCAGAGAAATCGCTCACCTGAGGATTAAAATACTCAATCCAGGTAGGAGTTCCTCCTTACTGACTGGGTTTTCTAACATGCTGGCACCAAAGAAAACGAGTTCTATGGGAGGGTAACTATTTTATCCACTCATAAACGATATTTATTTATTTACTTGGTACGAATTTATATGTAGTATGAGAGTATATTGGTTTCCAAGCAGTAATATAGGCATTATAAGCATTGTTTCACTCATTAACTAATCACCATTCATGACCTTTTTTTTCCCACATTACCTGATCATCATTTCTGACTGTTTCTTCCTGTAATGCTATGTAAACCTTGTCCTCCACATTGTCATCGATTGGGGAATCACTCTGGCCCTGAATGTCTTTATTGGCCAGGTCACTGGTAACAGGTGAATTGCAGAGACAATGGCGTGAGGGGGGGAGGGGGGAGGTTATGCGGTGTAAGGCATTGTCCCTGCTTGGCATCTTGTAGAGGAATAGAGGAAGGTGTCCCGTGTATACATACAAAAAATCAGGCGCGAAAATTGAAAATTGTGCAAATTAGGGACCTTGCAATTGCACGACGTACCGGTATGTCGCCGGGACTGGCAAATGCAAATCGTTGCAACGTACCCATACATCGACGGGACGGGGCGGGTTAAGGAATCGCAATAGAAGGTACTGGATTGCTGACAAGCATTAAGGAATCGCAATAGAAGGTACTGGATTTTTGGTGTCAGCCTACTGAGGAAAACTTTATTGCATAGAAACAGGCAAGGACTGAGGCAAGTAGAATAATTAGAATGGCGAAACGTGACTCCTGGCAGTCTTTTGCGTCAGCGGTGATTCGCTCTACACCATGAATAAAGTCTGGTCCACTATCAAAATAATAAAAGCCCTTTCATCCCTGTGACCAGTCTGCAGTTGGACAATAACATTTATGACGATCCCGTGGATGTAGCTAACGTCCTTGCCAAGAGTTTTTCTTGTGTAAGTAGGCCAGCCAATTACGATCAGCGTTTTCAAGGCCATCAACACACGGCTGAGCTACAAATATTAGACTATGCCACAAAAGACGTAGACTCCCCATACAACCAGAGTTTACGATAAATTAACAGCTCTTTGCCCTTAAATCCTGTAAAGACACCAGTCCTGGACCAGATACTATCACGTATGGTATGATCCAGCATCTTACCCAGGACAACCTGATTAAGCTGGTAGCACTGTACAATGAACTTTGGGTGTCCCGAACGTTCCCAGACTCATGACACTTTGCACACGCCATACTGATACCCAAACAGGCTGTGTGTCCGACGAATCCCATTTTATTTCGTCCTATTGTGTTGACTTCTAGTCAGTGTAAGGTCATGGAACAAATGGATAGTAACAGGCTTCTCTTTGTTTTAGAGTCGAAGACTGTTAAATGATCAACAATGTGGCTTCCGTAAATACAGAAGTTCACTACATCATCTAATGAATTTAGAGCATTGCATTTCAGAAGCATTTGCCAATACAGAATTCATGATAGGGGTTCTTGGACATCCATAATGCCTATGACATGAGATGGCAACACGATATACTTATGAAGCTCTGTGCTTATGGTTTAAGAGGTAATTTCCCTGTTTATGTTTCCAGTTTTGGGACACAACTTTCTCTCTCAAACTGACCCCCAACATAACATCAGATATATTTATCTAAGACAACAGGATACCTCAGGGTAGTGTGCTTAGTCCCACTTTCTTCAGTATTATTATCAATGACATTCTGTCATCAGTTCCCGTCCCGAAGAATCCTAAATATTCACTGTACTCTGACGACTGTGCAATATGGCAGTCTTCCCATAAGACAGTTTTCGATTGGGCATATTCAAGCAGCCCTTGATTCTGTCCACCAGTGGGCCGTTCAGTGTAGATTAAAGTTCTCCATCCCTAAGTGCGCCACTGTAGTTTTCATTAATTGTAACATACCTAAGTTGCATTTGACTTTGGATAAACAGGGAGTACCTTTTCAAAATTCTGTAAAGTTTTTGGCCTCCGTTTTGATCATGAATTAAACTTTAAATTTCATATTAGTAATTTGCTTGTTCGTTGTGACAAACCATTAAATGTCCTCACATACATAGCGGGCACTACTTGGGGTGCCGACAGAAAATCTTTATTACTGGTGTATACTGCACGCACTTTATTAGATCTATGCTGGGCTGTGGATCAAGTGCATGGATTGGCATCTGATGCCGCATTGAGGAGGCTGCATATGTTGTAAAACAAATGTTTGTGAATGTGTCTTGGAGCCCTGAGGTATACGCAGGTATCTCATATGGAAGTGGAGGCGAATGCACCTCCACTCCGTATATGCTGCGACCACCTGCTGCTGACCTATGGCATAAGAACTTTTAGAAAAATTAATATCACCAGTGCAGCCTGTACCCCCCTGCATCAACACCACATCTTATGGGGGGGAGGGTTCATCGGCCACTTGCTATTCGCCTCCACTTACCGACACAGGAGCTTGGTGTCAACCTCAGTGAATGTGACAAGTTGGTGCTTAAAAATTTAGCACCTTGGGAGCCACCCAATTATACCGTTGATGTTTCATGGGTCCCAGCACCAAAGACCAAGGCACTGGAAGTCCAAAGTCCACCACCAGTCGAGCAGGGCAGTACTCCCAAGGTGAATGGAAAGTTGATGACGGAGAGCTGGAGCTCCCGTTTCACCAGCCCTCGGGACTAGTTCCTGACCAACCCCCTTTGATGAGGTTTTTCAGTGTTTCATTAACACTGACAGTAGGCCAGCATGCTCTCCAGTACAAGTTTCTCTGACTGTCAGCACCAATCTACATGCACACTACACACTACTTTTCGTTTTCAAAATTAAATAAGGAAAATGACACACATTGACCATGCCTTGGAGTCCCTGGAGGGGGGACCATAAATGCCCCCACCATCCGCTCCTCTCCCGGTGATGACTCAACGAGATGCCTGGAACCACTGTCTGACTAACTTCTTCATTTCTTCAACATTCGTGGCCTTTTCTCCAACTTTCTCTCTGTTGAACACCACCTCTCCTACTCTAAACCTCACCTTCTTTTCTTAACTGAGACTCATCTGTCTGAGGCAACTGACAGAAAACCCTTTTCTGTATCCTCCTACTTTCTCCATACTCGATTCAAAGTCAAAGATGGCTTTTGTACGCAACAACTTATCTTGCTCTCGTGTTCCTAAACTTTATTCTTCCGAGTTCTCTACTCAAAGGCTTCGGCTGTCCTGTCATTCTCTGACAAATATATCTGTGCTGTTTACTTATCTCCTAATTCTACTGACTATGAAAATTTCTTCGACTATCTTACTTCTACAATGGAACATATTTTATCCATTTCTCCTTTCTCTGAAATCTCCATTCTAGAATATTTAGGTGTTCACCACCACCTTTGGCTCTCCTCTCCTTTCACTGATCCACCTGGTGAACAAGCCTACATCTTTTCTATCCTTAACCCGCGCCGTCCCGAGGACGTACTTCCACGTCCTCACGTTTTGTCACAGCCAGTCCCGAGGACGTACTTCAACGTCCTGCAATTGCAAGGTTCATAATTTCCACAAATTTCAAAATTCGCGGGAGATTTTCGTTTCGCCCGGGTACCCAAGCCTCCCCTACCTGCCGCCAGGCGGGCAGCGTCCTAGACCCCGCGTGACCCGCGCTCGCCCTTGTCTCGGTCACTCACCTGCCAGCAGTGACCCAGGTCAGACATGGCGCGGAAAGGTCTCTCAGATGAGCAAATTGCATCCGTCCTGGAACCCTTCACTGGAGACAGTGATTCTCCACTCGATGATGATGTGGTGGATCGCGATTACGTCCAGCCAGAGGAAGAAATAAGTAGCAGTGATGAGGAGGTCCCTTCGCCCCGAAAAACGCGGTATGTGACATACCGTAAGGCAAGGGAAGGCCAGGCTGCTCCCCAACCACGTGCACAGCTATCTCTCCATCACGATTCTGATCAGGACAAGGATGAGGACGATGAGGATGACGGAGGGCTAGGACGTGATATCGCCGAGTGGTTGGGAAAGGAAAAAATATCACCACGTGGATCAGAAGGTGGGGCGAGACGACACCTAAGGTATGGTTCAAGTACTTTGTCTGGGGAAGTAGCAAGTGGTGTGGTGGGATTGCTGGGAGAAAGGGAAAGTGTTGTGGCGGCAGCGCGGGGTGAAAGTGAGAGTGGTGTGGGGGTAGTGCGGGGTGAAGGGGCCATTGGTGGGAGGGAGGCAGCACGAGCACGTGGTGCTCGTAGGCCTAGGGGAGAGGAGGTTGAGTCACTCCCCAGCACTTCTTTCACCCCTGAATATGCCCAAACTTCCTCCCCACAGCCCCAGGATGTGGGGAAAGTAAAGAAAGGGAAGGGAAAGGGTAAAGGAAAAGGGAGAGGGAAGAGAAGTGCGAGTGATGAGAGGCCGCTCTCCACCTCCCCAACCTCCCCCACCACCCTCACCTCCCTACCCTGACGAAGGGGACGATGGTGACGTGGCTAGAGACGGTGGTGTCACGTGGAACTGGGAGGATGGGAGTAATTTTACTCCCATCATTCACCAGTTCACTGAGGAGTGGCGGTCAGGTTGCACGGCTCCAGGTGTAAATGCTGGGTCGTCACGTTTAGATTTTTTCAATTTGTTTTTTGATGAGGCGTTTGTTGGGCGCATAGTAGAACAGACGAATATATTTTCACAATCCCAGCGCCTTGAAAGTGAATGCCTAGGAACCACAAGCAAGCATGCAGAACAGTATGACTTTCCCGTGACTATATCAGAGATGTTCCTATTTTTGGCCCTGGTAATCTTGATGGGTGTGGTGAAGAAAAATCAAATTCCTGCCTATTGGACAACGGACCCAATCATCCTAACACCTTTCTTTGGAAAGGTGATGGGTCGTAATAGATTTCAGTTTATTCTCGGCCGCCTCCACTTTTTTGATGCAGATGATCCAGCCAATGCAAACAACACCGATAAAATGAGGAGAATTAGGCTGGTATTTGATCATTTATGGGAAATGTTCTGCTCCTCATTTTATCCCTACAGAGACCTCGTCATAGACGAGAGTCTTGTATTGTGGAGAGGCAATATTTCCTTTAGGCAGTATATACCCAGCAAGAGACACCGTTTCGGGTTCAAGATCTTTGTTATGTGTGACTGTAAGACTGGTTATGTGCAAGACATAGTCTTGTACACGGGCGCACAGACAGATATAATAGAAGATCGGAGTATAGGACTCTCTGGGGCCGTGGTGAAGACAATGATAGAAGAGTACCTTCATCGTGGTCATGTTTTGTACCTGGACAACTGGTACACTAGCCCTCTTCTCGCTAGGTTCCTCCACCAACACGACACCGGAGTCTGTGGTACAGTCAAGAGAAACCGTCGCCATATGGTCAAGATAGGGAGGAAACTTGACAAGAATGAGGTGGTTTTCTTCCAGGCCAATAACATCCTTGCAACCCTGTGGAACCACAACAGGGAAGTTTGCCTCCTATCAACTGTTCACAGCCCCCTAATGCACCGCACAGACTCCGTGGATCACCATAGCGAGAGGAGGCGCAACGTATGGAAACCAGAGTCTGTACTTGCCTATAATCTGAACATGAGGCAAGTTGATCAGTCAGACTCGATGATTTCAAGTGTTGACTGTGCCAGGACAACGATGAAGTGGTACAAGAAACTCTTTTTCCACCTGCTCGACATCACGGTCCTGAACGCCCACTACCTGCACGCAATGACCACCGGAGTATCCGAGACCTTTGAGGGGTTTGTGAGGGAGCTGGCACGTGAAATAATCGCCAAGTATGCCCAGGAAAGACCCCCACACCGCCCCCGCGCCCCCCGTGCTGCTCAGACTCCCCTACGTCTTGCAGCCCGCCACTACCCCAGCGCAATCCCTTCCGAACCAAACCGTCGTAAACCCCAGCGTCGCTGCCATGTATGTAAGCACTCGACAGTCAGACCATCAACGCAGAGAAAAGACACAAGATACGAGTGTGTCGAGTGCAATGTTGCGTTGTGCCTTCAGCCTTGTTTCAAGGAATACCATAATCTCGTACACTTCTGAAACTGTGTGGGAAGGCGAAATGACGCTCATGGTAATGGTAAGGCCAGTCAGTAGGTGCTAAGTCAAATATAAAGTTGAAACGGGTGTTATTTTTTCAGAAAAGTAATGTATAAGATGAGAATTAGTGTAAGTGGAAAGAATTGTTATCAAAACTACACCCACTGTGTAAATCTGGTCAGTAAATATGTGATAGCAAGGAAATAAAGTGGAAACGGGTGTAATGTTAGCATGAATAAAACGTATAAGTTGAACATTACTGTAAGTTGTCATAATTGATGTCACGATTACACCCACATTCTGGTCAGTAAGTATGTGATAGGAATTATATACAGTGGATGATGTTGTAATGTTAGTAGTAAAGGTATTTTATAAGTTGATTACTTGTGTAAGATGAAACAAATGATATCGCGATAACACTCCCTGTGTAAGTACGCGCAAATATGACGCTAAGTTCCATCGTACGTTCAGAAATGATGTAATATCAATTATATCAAGTGTTTACATGTGCAATGTTAGTGTAGAATAATTATATAAGTAAAAAAATAGGTTGTAAGTTGAATTAGTTGTCATAGCGACTTCACCGTGTGTGTTACTATGCGCTATTATTACGCTATATATTTACGTAAGGCCTGAAATAATCTCAAAACAGTTCTATAAAGTTGAAAAGTGTATAATAATATTAGAAAGGTATTATGTTAGTAGAAAAAGCACAATACGAGTTGAAACATCAGTCACAGCGAGTTCACTCACTACGTAAATTAGCGCTAGCATTACGCTAAATGTTATCAAAAGGCCTGTGAATACGTAAAAACAGTTCAATATAATGTAAAATGGTATAATGTTATTGTAGAAGTATTATGTAAGTAAAAAAATTATATGTATCATGATTTTAGAATGTTAGCGATTCATGGGAACCAAGTTGGCCGATTTTGCTCGTTTCTCACGATGGTACAATGGTTATTTCTGCTCTATTTTTGTATAAAATCCAATATACTCTTTTATCACATGTTTTTATGTTTGTAATAAATTCATTTCTACTTACTTTCATTGGTTTCCCAAACTTATAATACCATAGAAAACGTTTGATGCTCACACCGCATAGGGAGAACACGGGGCCAGGTGGGACCATCGCATACCTGGTTAAGCTAATTAGGGACCCCAGGGACCACTTTCTTTGCCACCGGCCATTGTTTCTGACCAAAAGCGAAAGTTTAAGCAAAAAAAAAAAAAAAGGTCGAAAATTGCCCGGGATTGGGGGGTACCAGTGGTCGAAAAGTTGCCGGGACGGGGCGGGTTAATGACCTAGAGCAGCTTGTACAGCACCCTACCCGTATCCCTGACCACATTGGAGAGAGCTCCAACATACTTGACCTCTTCCTTACAACTAATCCTTCTGCTTACACTGTTAATCTTTTTTCTCTGTTGGGCTCCTCCGATCACAACCTTAATACCTTAACCTGTCCCATCGTTCCAGTACAGCCTGTGGACCCTCCAAAGAAACGTCGACTGTGGCACTTTGAAGCTGCAGATTGGGAGGTCCTCAGGCAGTACTTCTTTGATTTTCCCTGGAATGATTATTGCTTCCATGACCAGAAGCCATTTGAGTATGCCTTGTGCACTACGGAGGTTATTGTCTCTGGCATTGAAGCATACATTCCTTTTTCATATCCTTTGAATAATGCAGGAAAGCCTTGGTTTAATCACGCTTGTTCTAATGCTGTCTGCAACAAGGAGAGGGCCCATAAAAGGTACCAGAGCCAACCCATCCCTAAAATACATCTTTTTTATGCTTCTGCACAGAACCCTGCTAAGTCTGTTCTTCGCACTGCTAAAAATAATTTCATCCATACTAAATGCTACCTTGCCAAAATTCCTTTCTAACAACTTTACCTCATCATCCTTCCCTCCTCTTTTCTACTATCGTGGTTCTGTAGCTATTTCTTCCACTGATAGAGCAACTCTCTTCGCTCAGACTTTCTCCTCCAATTCCACCCTCTGACTACCTCAAGACTGACATTAAAATTTCTTCAGCTGAAGTATTTTCTGCCATCACTGGCCTCAGTACTAACAAGGCATATAGGCCTAATGGAGTCCCTCCTGTTGTCCTCAAGAACTGTGCTTCTGTGCCTACACCATGCCAAGGTAAACTCTTTCGTGTATGGCTTTCAAGTTATACCTTTCCTTCTTGCCGGAAGTTTGCTCTCACTCAGTCAGTCCCAAAGAAGTGTGACCATTCCCAATCCTCTATCAACAAATTGCTTTAACATCCTGTATCTCAAAGCATTTCAAGTCTACTGTTAACAGAAAAATTTTAAAGCATCTTTCCTATCACAGCCTTCTTTCTGATCGTCAGTATGGTCATCCTTCTTTCGGGACTTAGGCGAAAGCTTTGCCATTACATTTGACATCCCAAAGGCTTTCGATCGAGTCTGGCATAAACCTATTATTTCCAAACTGCCCACTTATGGTTTCTGTCTTTCTGTCTGTGCTTTCATCTATAGCTTCTTTCCTGGTCGTTCATAGCTGCTGTAGTAGACGGTCACCGTTCTTCTCTTAGATCTATCAACAGTGGTGTTCCTTAGGGCTCTGTCCTATCATCAACTCTCTTCCTTTTGTTCATCAATGACTCTAAGTTTTACATCTAATCCTATCCACACATACATTGATGATTCTACCATTCACCTTTCTGTTCAGTTTCCCCAACATCCATCTCAGCAGATACTTCAACAAACAAGGGATGAGGCTATGGCAGAACTAATGTTTAGCCTGGCTTGTATCTCTGGGTTGGGTAAAAGGAATCTTGTTGTTATTAATGCATCAAAGACTCAGTTCTTACATCTATCAAATCGACAAAATCTTCCACAGGAGTACCCACTCATGTTTAATAATATCCAGCTCAGTCCTGCATCATCCTTAACCCGCCCCATCCCAACCACTTTTCCACCACTGACTCCCCCCAATCCCGACCATTTTTGGATTTTTTTTTTTTTTGGCTCAAACCTCCGCTTTTGGTGAGAAACATCGAAAATTCATAGAGAAATCACTCATCTGAGGTTTAAATTACTCGATACAGGTAGGAGTTCCTCCTTACCTTACTGGGTTTTATAACAGGTTGGCACCAAAGAAAACTAGTTCTATGGAAGGATAACTATTTGACACCACTCATAAACAGTATTTATTTATTTACTTGGTACGAATTTATATGTAGTATGAGAGTATATTGGTTTTCAAGCAGTAATATAGGCATTATAAGCATTGTTTCACTCACTAACTCATCACCATACCTGACTTTTTTTGCCACATTACCTGACTATCATTTCTGACTGTTTCTTCCTCTAATGCTATGTAAAGTTTGTCCTCCACACTGTCATTGATTGGGGAATCACTCTGGCCCTGAATTTCGTACCGTGGCATGACATGGCTTTACTGGCCAGGTCACTGAAAACAGGTGAATTGCTGAGACAATGGTGTGCAGGGGGTGGAGGAGGACATGCTGAATAAGACATTGTCCCTGCCTGGCATCTTGTAGAGGAAGGTGTCACGTGTATACATACCAAAAATCACTCGCTAAAATTGAAAATTGTGCGAATTAGGGACCTTGCAATTGATTTGCGTTTATGTACGTCGACGGGATTGGCAGTGTCAAAACGTGTGGACGTTAAAAAACGTCAAAAGGACGCCGCGGGTTAAACATTGTTGGGGTTTTATTCTCTCGAGGCTTATCTTGGAAAGATCATATTACATCTTTTGTTATATCTGCTTCCAAGAGATTAGGTGTGCTAAGCCGACTCGGTACCTTTTTTACCCCTGCACAGTTGTTGACTTTATACACGGGCTTTATTCGCCTCTGTGTTGAGTACAACTCTCATGTGTGGGGAGGCTCCCCATATACAGCTCTTCTCAAAAGAGTGAAGTCAAAGGCTTTTCATCTCATTAACTCTCCTCTTCTTACTGACTCCCTTCAACCTGTCTCTTCGCTGCACTGTTGCATCTTTAATTCTTTTCTATCGCTACTTCGATAGTCACCGCTCCTCTGAACTGTCTGCTTCCATCCTTCCACCTCTATGACGGGCGAGTAGCACCAGTCTAGCAACAAACTCTCATCCCTTTTCTGTCCAAGTCTCTAATGCAAGAATTAACCATTATTCCCAGTCCTTCATTTACGCAACAGGACAACTCTGGAAATGTCTCCCTCTTTCTGTATTTCCTACTTCATATGACCTCTCTTTCAAACGCAATGTTCCCTGGCATCTCGACATGAACGGATCTTGATTTTTGCTCTCTTTTGTATTGTTTTTGCTTTTTTTTTTTGAAAGGAACAGTTTGTGTGCTCCTGGCATTTAGTTTTACTTTCCTTGTATATATATATATATATATATATATATATATATATATATATATATATCCTCCTCTGTCTTTCTTTCCTTCACTTGTTCCTCCTCCTTCTGCCTGCAGGTGACTCTACACTGAGTGACAAGCCAAACAGTTTCCTGTACACAAGGAAAACATTTACTACGCTTGGTGGTAAGCATATAACCAAATTTTGGCTCCTGGTAGTTTAGTGAGTAATTATGGCTCACCAGTCGAGTTGAGCCAGTGAAGGTTTATATCCAAAGAGTGGTTGGGGTTTATTGCTCACTTAATGCCAGTGAGGGACGAGTGAGGCTGGTCACTCTCATCATAAATGTCAGGACCAACTTGCCTAACCCCAGCTCCTACGCTCCTTATGGGGCAATGTAGGATTGGATGATGATGCTTATTTATATAATATATATATATATATATATATATATATATATATATATACATATGGATGGACAGTGTGAAGAGAGCGTTGGATGTGAGAGGGATGTCTGTTGAGCAAGGAAGAGTGGCTGTGAGTGACAGAAATAAATGGAGAGAAATTGTGAATGAATAAGTGATGACGCAGCCCTGAGGGGATATTCTCCCGCATTTGGTCTAATCAGCTAGTCAGGTCAGGTGCGGGTAAGGGGATGGGTCTGTTATGATGTGGCAGGGGTAAACCAATTCTGCTGTCGGGCTCTGCTGCGGATGTCACTGATTGCATTGCGCAGTTGACCCTTGTGCGGTGTGGTTCGGTGAGGATCTGTCTGTTCTCCCCTCTGGGGCTAAGATGAGAATGAATGTGTTTGAATGGATGAGTAAATGGGGAGTGTGTCGTCCTGTCTCGGCTACCTCCCTTTCCTTGGGGGAAGCAGCCTAGGTATATAGATAGATAGAATAGATATATATATACACATATACATATACATAGATATATATATATATATATATATATATATATATATATATATATATATATATATATATATATATATATATATATATATATATATATATATATATATATATATATATACATATACGGTAAACCCTCGATGTAATGAACCCCTGTATTGCGTATTTCGGATATTATGAACGGCCAAATCGCGACTGAACTTCCCCCGGATTTTGCGAACTTAGGTCGCTGAATGAGGGGGAAGTTCTGGATTCAGTCGACAGTGACAACAGCATCCCTTCCTGGCACAGTAATTGTACTTCAACAGCATCCCTTCCTGTCACAGTAAGTGTACTGAAACAGTACTACATGATACTTTATTCTTATTATAGATATTGTATTTCTATATACAACTTCATACAGTATTGTATTTACATGTACAACTTCATATACCATTGAATTCTCCATGAAAAATTTCATAGTGATAGTTTAGGTTATGTCTGAGCACATAGGACTAAACGACTCCCCTTATATAGTACACTGAGTTTGGTGATCCCTCGGAAATACTGACCCCTCATATATAGCGAACTTTTGGATATAGTGACCCACCCCTCCCCCAAATTAGTTCGTTATATTGAGAGTTTACTTATATATATATATATATATATATATATATATATATATATATATATATATATATATATATATATATATATATATATATATATTGTTACATAGCCTATGATTTCATCATCCTTTGTGTAATTCTAACGTACAGTATGCTGCATGTTTGATCACGAGCGTGTTCTACCTCACTCCCCCCTTCTATCCTTTTCACATAGCCTATGATTTCATCATCCTTTGTGTAATTCTAACATACAGTATGCTGCATGTTTGATCACGAGCGTGTTCTACCTCACTCCCCCCTTCTATCCTTATAGTAAAGTAAGTCGTTCTTTCTGTTGTTCAGAGCAGGAGTGTCAACTCTTTGTCCCCTATGGCTTCATTTGCGCGTCGTTCTTACAAGTTGTATCAAGCTCTGCCGGCCCCTATATAATGAGCTCAGTCTCTGCATTAATTGCCACTTAGATCTACTCCTCATTTTGTTCACATCTCTGTCCTCCCCTGTACAGTTGTTATTATTGTGAGTGCTCAGGAAGTCTCCAACCATCTAGCAGCTGTGTAATTTGAGTATAACTGTTATTGCATTTTTTCTTCTACTGTGTAGCATAAGGTGTTAATTCTTAGGCCTAGTAAGGTTTTTGTGATTCATGTGTTTTGGGTGTCAGCCATTATTAATAATATTTTGTATCTGTAATAATATATCTTGCATTCACTGAGCATTAGCCGGGTTTCTCATTTTATCAGGGCTGACTTAGATAAATTTACTCTTGCTAATTTCGTGTTAATAGAGGCTATTGCAGTTAACCATATATTTAACCTGTTTTTGCCATTACATTATCCTTATGAGTCCTGAATGTTTTGTTGTTAGTTTGAGCATTAAACATTAACTTGTAATTTTACCTAACCCTTTTGTTATGAACCTGGAACTTTGCGGGACAGTTTTCTCTGTTCCGTAACATAAATTTGGCGACCTCTTATCAGGATATTCAGGATATTATCATAAGGATATTGCTTGATATTTTGTGACTGTGATTTATTCATGATGTCTACTATTACTACGCTTGATGAAGCCAAAGATTTTTTGTCAAATGTGCAAACAGTTTGTGATGTAGAAAACAGAACAAAGAATGAACTTAAGCTTGTTGCTCAACAATTGGGAATCACAGTTCGCTCTCATCATTCTAAAGATCAAATTGTTGGCATGATTAATAAAAGCTTGTTTAATGTAACTCCTCCAAATGAGCAAACGCAGATTGAAATAGCTAAGTTACAGCTAGCTCTGCAGGAGGCTCGTGTTAAGGAGGCTGAGTTTCAGGCACGTGCTAAGGAGGCTGAGTCTCAGGCTAAGGAGGCGGAGTCTCAGGCTCGTATTCAGGAGGCACAGATACAGGCTCAGGCACAAATTGAACTAGCTAGGATTCAGGCAGATCATGAGTATCGCATGAAACAAGGTGGAACTGGATCATCTAGCTCTGATGATTTTGATATGGCTAAAAATGTTAAACTTGTTCCTCCTTTTAATGAATCTGATTTAACAAAGTATTTTCAGTTGTTTGAGAGGGTAGCTACAGGTTTTAATTGGCCAAAAAAGTATTGGCCAGTACTCCTTCAAACTGTTCTCACCGGTAAAGCTCAAGTAACTTATGCATCTTTGCCTCAGGATCAATCTGATAATTATGATGTAGTTAAGAGCTTGATTCTTAAGGCCTATGAGCTTGTTCCTGAAGCCTATAGAGTAAAATTTAGGACAACTTACAAGCAAGATAAGCAATCCCATGTTGAGTATGCAAAAATCAAAGAAGATCTGTTAGAGCAGTGGTTAAATTCTAAGAATGTGGATTCTGATTTTGACAAATTTAAGCAGATGATTTTGCTGGAGGACTTCAAAAGGTGTATTAATAATGATGTAAGCCTATATCTTGATGAGAAAAGAATAGATATTTTGTCTGATGCTGCAGTTTTAGCTGATGAATATGTTCTCACTCAAAAGAGATATTCTAAAGAAAAAGGGAAAGCTGAGATTAAGTACGTTGTTCTACTCAGAGTACAGGTAACAGGAAAGAGAATAAAGATGATGTTTCTCAGGAAGTAAATACGAGCTCCACCTCTACATTTCAGAAAAGTAAATGTACTTATTGTAGTAAGCTTGGTCATACTACGGAGAAATGTTTCAGGAGACAGCGTGATGTGAACAAAAGGAGTCTTTAAATATTCAGTCAATTGGTCTAGTGTCCACCCTTGAGAGTTCCCAGAATTCTTTAACTGAGTTAACTGAACCTGCTTTGAGGGGTAAATTAAATTCTCATGATGAAGCTCCTCTTTTGAGCAGTAACGTGGGTGACACTCTCAAGAGTTCATGTGCTAATTTCCTGTCTGATGGTTTTGTCAGTTCTCTGGACAGTAATGACAGGAAATCAGTTAAAATATATCGTGATACAGGTGCTTGCCAATCCCTTATGCTGACCAGTGTTCTAGGCTCTAATGTTAATTCCTCTGATGAAACTGTAATCTTACAAGGTGTAGGGAATAATTACTTCTCTGTCCCTCTGTGCAGAGTGAATTTAGAGTCTGGTTTTGTTAATGGTTCCGTTATGGTTGGGTTGGTTGAGACACTCCCAATGTCAGGTGTAACTTTCTTACTTGGAAATGATATTGGTGGAAGTCAAGTGTGTCCAGCTCCTCAGTTCTCTAGTGAGCCAGTGGCTGCAACCCAGGATTGTGATGTCCCTGATGTGTTCTCTGCATGTGCTGTCACCAGGGCTAAGTCTAAAGTTACTGGTGACTTAGAGGATAATGATGATGATGATGTTATCCTAGCTGACACTTTTCTTGCTAATTTGGACCACTCACCAGATGAGGCAGTACCCCGTAGTGTTGATAATTTGTCTCGTCAAGAGTTGGTTGAGTTGCATGTTGCTGACCCTGAGTTGAAAGGTCTAGCTAACTCTGCTTGCAGTGAGGAAGAGTCAGCTGGTGCTTCTACTTGTTATTATATAAAGTCAGGAGTACTTATGAGGAAGTGGAGACCCCCAACAGCATCAGCCGACTGTGAATGGGAGGTTGTACATCAAGTTGTCATCCCTCGTGTTTGTAGGCAGGATATCATTAGAGTGGCTCATGATTCCAGTTTGGCAGGACACCTTGGAGTGAGGAAGACTGTGGCACGCATTTTGAAACACTTCTACTGGCCAGGTACCTTCAGGGATGTTTCCTGGTATTGTAAGTCTTGTCACACCTGTCAAGTTGTGGGGAAGTGTAATCAGACTGAAAAGGTTGCACCTCTAGTTCCCATTCCTCCTTTTGAGGCGCCATTCACCCGTGTGTTGGTGGATATTGTGGGCCCTCTTCCTAAGACTTCTTCAGGATTTTCTCATGTGTTGACCCTGACTGATATGGCTACTAGTTATCCTGAAGCCATTCCACTTAGAAATATCTCAGCAAAGAACGTGGTTAAGGAAATGCTAGGGTTCTTCACAAAGTTTGGTCTGGCCAAGGAGGTACAGTCAGACCGGGGAAGTAATTTCATGTCAAATGTTTTCAAGCAGTCTCTGAAAGAGCTGGGCATCACCCAGATCACGTCTTCAGCTTACCATCCCCAGACCCAAGGAGCGTTGGAGAGATATCATCAAACACTCAAATCGATGCTCAAGAAATACTGTTTGGAACATCAGAAAGACTGGGATAAAGGTCTTCCATTCGTTGTATTTGCTGCAAGAGAATCTCCAAATGAATCACTGGGCTTCTCACCCTTCGAACTACTGTTTGGCCATGAAGTAAGAGGACCCCTTAAGCTACTCAAGGAATGCTGGCTGTCGGAGGAAGATGACGTCAACCTGCTGGAGAATGTGATGAAGTTCAAAGAACAGCTGTCCACTGCTTTACAGCTGGCGAGAGAGAATTTAGGAGCTGCTCAGGAGAAGATGAAGACTTGGTGTGATAAGAAGTCCAGGTTACGCCACTTTCAGCCAGGAGATCAGGTTTTGATTCTGCTACCGGTGCATGGGCAACCTCTTCAAGCCAAGTTTAGTGGTCCTTATTTCGTGGAGAAGAAACTCAGTGATGTCAACTATGTCATCACCACACCAGATCGTAGAAAGAACAAGCAACTTTGTCACATCAACATGCTAAAGTTATATCACAGGCGGGACGAAAATAACCCAGTCTGCACTGTAGCTGTTCCACCCGAGTCTGCAAGTGAAGTTCTCCCATGCAGCATGAGCCTGAGTGATAGTTTGGGGAAGAATCTTAATATCATGAATGATCTCCAGACTAAGCTTTCTCATCTACCTCCCGAGGAAAGGCAGGAGTTTTCGGCATTACTGCAGGAGTACCCGCAAGTGTTCTGTGCCACTCCAGGAAGAACCACTGTGTTGATGCATGATGTCGATGTTGGAGACGCAAAGCCAATTAAACTGCCTCCTTACCGTGTGAACCCAGTGAAAGTTCCCCTCATCCAGAAGGAGCTTCGCTACCTGTTGGACCACAAGATGATTGAGCCCTGTCAGAGTGAGTGGAGTTCTCCTGTCACTCTAGTCCCTAAGCCAGGTGGGTCACAGCGGCTTTGCATCGACTACAGATGTGTTTATCAGATAACCAAGACAGACACTTACCCTCTCCCTCGCGTGGAAGATTGCATAGACAAGATCGGAAAGGCTAGGTACATAAGTAAGTTTGATTTGTTAAAGGGATACTGGCAAGTACCTATGACTGAACGTGCTAGGGAGATCTCATGTTTTGTAACACTAGGAAAGACTTTTGCATGTTCTGTAATGCCATATGGTATGAAGAATGCACCAGCCACATTTCAGAAGCTCATGAATGTTGTAACAGAGGGTTTGGCGGGGTGTGTTGTTTATATTGATGATGTATTAATCTTCAGTGACAACTGGCAAGATCACCTATGCCATGTCAGTAAATTTCTTCAGCGTTTGGTTCAGGCTAATCTTGTAGCTAATTTATCAAAGTGTGAGTTTGGTCAAGCTAAAGTTCAGTACCTTGGGTACGTAATTGGTGATGGACATGTTGTACCACCAGGAGCTAAGGTTCAGGTTATAAGTGATCTTCCCAGACCTAAAAGTAGGAAAGAGCTACAAAGATTTTTGGGAATGGTAGGTTATTACAGGAGATTTGTTCTTAACTTTTCAATTCTTATATCACCACTTACAGACCTACTGAAAAAGGGAGTTAAATTTGTCTGGACCGATGACTGTGAATCCTCTTTCAGCAAACTTAAAGCTATCCTATTAAGTCAGCCAGTGCTCGCTACTCCAAATTTTGCTAAGCCTTTTAAGATGGCTGTTGACGCAAGTGATACAGGAGCTGGGGCTGCTTTGCTGCAAGAGGATGATCAGGGTATTGAACACCCTGTATCTTTTTACAGTAAGAAGTTCACTCCACCTCAAAAGAACTACTCAACTATTGAGAAAGAGCTTTTGGCCTTGATTTTGGGTTTACGGCATTTTTCATTTTATTTGTGTTCTGGTTTTGACCCCATAGTCATTTATACCGATCATAACCCACTGAAATTCCTTAGTAAGTTTAAAGATAAAAATCAGAGATTGACAAGATGGAGTCTACTTCTTCAGGAGTATTCATTAGACATACAACATGTCAAGGGGAAAGAAAATGTTATGGCAGATTGCTTATCTAGACTTTAGACAGATTGTTTTAGAGTAATAAGAAATTTCCTTTGTAAATTTCTTTTTTCTTTGTGGGGAGGTGTTACATAGCCTATGATTTCATCATCCTTTGTTTAATTCTAACGTACAGTATGCTGCATTTTTGATCACGAGCGTGTTCTACCTCATTCCTCCCTTCTATCCTTATAGTAAAGTAAGTCGTTCTTTTTGTTGTTCAGAGCAGGAGTGTCAACTCTTTGTCCCCTATGGCTTCATTTGCACGTCCTTCTTACAAGTTGTATCAAGCTCTGCCGGCCCCTATATAATGAGCTCAGTCTCTGCATTAATTGCCACTTAGATCTACTCCTCATTTTGTTCACATCTCTGTCCTCACCTGTACAGTTGTTATTATTGTGAGTGCTCAGTAAGTCTCCAACCATCTAGCAGCTGTGTAATTTGAGTATAACTGTTATTGCATTTTTTCTTGTACCGTGTAGCATAAGGTGTTAATTCTTAGGCCTAGTAAGGTTTTTGTGATTCATGTGTTTTGGGTGTCAGCCATTATTAATAATATCTTGTATCTGTAATAATATATCTTGCATTCACTGAGCATTAGCCGGTTTTCTCATTTTATCAGGGCTGACTTAGATAAATTTACTCTTGCTAATTTCGTGTTAATAGAGGCTATTGCAGTTAACCATATATTTAACCTGTTTTTGCCATTACATTATCCTTATGAGTCCTGAATGTTTTGTTGTTAGTTTGAGCATTAAACATTAACTTGTAATTTTACATAACCCTTTTGTTTTGAACCTGGAACTTTGCGGGACAGTTTTCTCTGTTCCGTAACAATATATATATATATATATATATATATATATATATATATATATATATATATATATATATATATATATATATATATAAAACCCATTGGAGCCCAGTGTCCCGGGTATTGGACAGAACTGGGATTTTTCAAGTCTTTATTATGTAGGAAACCCCCGGGTAGGGACCTTTGAGCTTCACGACTATGAGCCAATAGGCGGAGGGCGGTACCTTAGTGCCCTCCAAGTGCAAAGCCTTGCCCAGCACCCCTGGGATCCAATGGGATATAATATACTGGTAATATATATAGATAGATAGATAGATGGACAGATAAATAGATAGATAGACAGATATCAAGAGACAAATATTGGTGGAGAGAGTTCACTGAGGCTCTTTGCATCCCGTGGGGTGCCATATATATATATATATATATATATATATATATATATATATATATATATATATATATATATATATATATATATATATATATATATATATATATATAAATTGGTTTTACAAGGTGCGGGCGCTCATCATCCACTCACTCAATGTAGTGCTACTCTCGAGTGTCTGCCCTGTCCTCCCCTCCATCCTTCGTTCCTTCCATCTTTTTCTTTCTTTCCTTCATTCTTTCCTCGTCTTTCTGCCTGCGGGTGACTTTACACTCCCTCTTCTATCTTTCTTTCCTTCAGTCTTTCCTATTCCTTCTGCCCGAGGATGACTCTACATTGAGTGACAAGCCAAATGGTTTCCTGTACACCCGGAAACCATTTACTACGCTGGGTGGTAACCATATAACCAAATTTTGGCGCCTGGTGGTTTAGTGGGTAATTATTGTGCTCCAATAGGATTGAGCCGGTGAAGGTTTATATCCAAGGGATGGTTGGGGTTTATTGCTCACGTAATGCCACTCAGGGATGAGTGAGGCTGGTCAATCTCATCTTAAATGTCAGGACCAACTGCCTAACCCCGGACTCCTATGCTCCTCATGGGACAACGTAGGATTGGATGATGGATGGATGGATGGATGAATTGTTATACACCTGGTATCCCTGAAGGGCCCTGAGTAGAGGATTCTGGGACTGGAGCGTGTAGCATTTTATGACCTGCTATAAACATATATATATGGAACTGCCGTGGTACAGCGGTAGAGTGTGCGTTTCGTACACGGGTGAACCAGGGTTCGCGCCCCGCCAGGGTAATAAACTTTGGGAGTGTTCACCCAGCCACGTACTGCATCGGCGGACACAAGGGGTGCTGTGGTTGAACCAGTGTTGCTTACTATAAAGTATGCTTACACCCAGTCGACTTGCGCGGGCCGATTACACTTGGTTCACAGACTACACACACATCCAAAGCCACTTCAACACTACAGTTACAATTACAAGCATTTCAAACCCAACATACAATCTCTACCAGACAGCCCAAGCCACTTGGTAGAGATACATTAACTGTATCGTCCCGACTTAGGTCGGGATAGGCCGGTCCTGCAGTGGATACTCAAACGGCTGATGATGATGATGTATGATGATATATATATATATATATATATATATATATATATATATATATATGTGTGTGTGTGTGTGTGCAGGAGTAGGTGAGAATGAGAGGGCAAAGGAAGGAGTATGTATAGTTGTGAGTAAAAGATGGAAGAAGAGCATAAGACAGTATGGATCAGTTGGGTCAAGGATTGTGTGGATAAAGTTGAAAGTTGGAATACAAATGTGGGCAATTGTGTGTGTGTATGCGCCAACGGAAGATCGTGCTAGAAGAGTGAGAGAAGAGTTCTGGACAAATGTAGAAGTGTGCATGGAAAAGTTTGGAAGGAATGAGAGAGTGTTTTTGATCGGTGATATGAATGGTAAAGTTGGGAATGTGAAGGTGAATGGAATAGTTGCTGAGTGGGGTGTGCCTACTGAGATAGATGAGAATGGGAGTGCGTTAGTGAACATTAGTGCTGGGAGGGGGTTGGTGATAGCCAATACCCTCTTCAGGCATAAAATGATCCACAGGTATACATGGCGAGTGATGAGAAGGGTGGGTGGTGAACTGAATGAAAGGAAGGCAATGCTTGATTATGTGTGTGTGGATGAAAGGATGCGAAGATCTGTAATGGAAGCAAGAGCTTATAGAGGTTGGGGGAGTGGACTTTCTGACCACTACTCGGTGGTGGCCAGAATTAGGATTCAAGTAAGATGGAGGAACAGAAGGAGGGAAAGACGAGAGGAAGGAGTAGTTGCAAGGAGAGTGGAAAGGTTACAAGAGGATGAGAAATTGGCAGAGTATAAGAGAGAAGTGGAGGAACGATTGGGCAAATATGAACTGGAGCAGATGGAAGACGTGGAAGGTGTGTGTAGGATATTTACAGAAGAAATATGTGCAGCATGTGATGTGGTGTGTGGAAGGAAGAGAAGACGGAGGGGGGTGCAAGGAACAGTGTGGTGGACTAAAGAGGTGAGACAGGCTGTGGCACAAAAGAAGAAAGCATACAATGAATGGATGAGAAATAGGGGCGTGGAAGAAGTGGAGAGGCGGAATAGAGAGTTATATGTAGAAAGAAAGAGAGAGGTGAAAAGATTAGTAGGAGAGAGTAAGAAGAGAGTGGATGAGGAATTTGGAAGGAATTTGAGTGTAAAGTTGAGGGACTGTAAGAAAATGTTCTGGAAAGAGGTGAAAAGAGTAAGACAGAGTGGAAGTGAAGTTAGCAGGGGAGTGAAAGATAAAAATGGTAGATTACTAGTGGAGAAGGGAGAAAAAGTGAGCAGATGGAGAGAACACTTTAAGGAATTGTTGAACATAGAGGATGGAAGTAATGCGAGTATAAGTGGCTTGGGAATGGCTGGGAGAAGGAGGGAGGTGAGAAGACAGGAAGAAATCAGTAGGATAGAAGTTGTGGAAGCAATGAAGTAAGTTAAATCGGGGAAAGCCCCAGGAATTGATGGAGTGTGTGGTGAAATGCTGAAGCATTGGGGAGAGATAGTAGTAGAATGGATGTGGAAGATATGCAGATTGGCCTGGGAGGAAGGTAGAGTCCCGGAGGATTGGAAGTCATTTATAATTATTCCTTTGTACAAAGGAAAAGGGGAAAAATAAGTGTGTGGTAATCATAGAGGCATTTGTCTTCTTAGTATAATAGGAAAAGTGTATGGTAGGATACTTAATGACAGGGTTAGAGAAAGAACAGAGAAATTAGTTGGAGAAGAAAAGGGAGGCTTTAGAAAGGGAAGAGGTTGTTTAGATCAGATATTCATTCTTAGATCTTTAGTGGAAAAGTTTCTAGAGAAGGGAAAGAAATTGTGTGCGGCTTTCATGCATTTGGAGAAAGCATATGACAGGGTGGATAGACAAGGATTGTGGAAAGTGTTAAGAATTTATGGAGTAGATGGGAAGTTGTTGAATGCTGTGAAGAGTATGTACGATGGTGCGAAGGCTGCAGTGCGTGTGGATGGTGAACTAAGTGAATTTTTCTCTTCGAAAGTTGGGTTGAAACAGGGATGTGTCATGTCTCCATGGTTGTTAAATCTGTACATGGATGGTGTAATAAAAGAGGTACAAGGTAGGGTAGTGGATGTTGGAGTGGCCCTGGTGAGAGAGGATAGTGTTTGGAAACTCCCTGTACTATTGCTTGCAGATGATACTGTGTTGTTGAGTGAAGACGAAGGGGAGCTGCAAGGCTTGGTGGATGAGTTTGGGAGTGTGTGTAAGAAACGGAATCTAAAGGTGAATGTAGGGAAGAGTAAAGTGATGGTCTTTGAGAGAGGTGAAGTCAGTGAATGTATAGCGAGGTTGGATGGTGAGGAATTGGAAAATGTGAGTACGTTTAAGTACTTGGGTAGTGTGATGAGTAAGGATGGAGGTTTGAAGGTTTAAGTGCTTGAAAGGGTACAGCAGGGAAGAAAGGTTGCTTGTTCTTTGAAAGCAGTGATAAGAAACAGGGAAGTAAGCATGGAATTGAAAAAGTTACTACATGACAGTATTGTGATACCAACTCTAACGTATGGAAGCAAAGCTTGGACGTTGTTGGAAGGACACAAGTCAAGAGTGAGAGCAGTGGAAATGAGTTATTTAAGAAGAGCCTGTGGAGTCACATTTAGAGACAGGCTGACGAATGAGGATATAAATGAGCATTGTGGTGTGGATGTGGATGTGATAGGAAGCGTTATGAGGAACACACTGAGGTGGTTTGGCCATGTGAAGAGGATGGAGGGTGAAAGACTGACGAAGAGAGTGTATGTGAGTGAGATGGAGGGGGGAAGAGGGAGGGGGAGGCCGAGGATGAGATGGAGGGATGGGGTGGAGAGGTATATGAGAGAGGGGGGTATGAGTTGGGAGCAGGGCAGTGAAATGGCGGAGGACAGGGCGACTTGGAGGCGATTTGTTTGTGGCCACACAGAACGGGATTTAGGCGTCTGACAATAGATAGATAGACAGATAGATTTATATATATATATATATATATATATATATATATATATATATATATATATATATATATATATATATATATATATATATATATATATATATATATATATATATATATATATATACACACACACACACACACACACACACACACACACAAAATATTTGGCTGTGGGACGGTGTCCTCCATCCTCTCATCAAATGTACTTTAACATTGCCAAGACACTGGTCCTTTTGCAGCGCGTTTCAATGTACGTCAATGAAAGAAAAAGGTATTGCTACGGCTCTGCAGCCTTCCCACTGAATTTCTACGTGACTAGCATCATATTTTAGTGATAATCTCTTGCTACTGCTCTACATTCAAGATGGAGCAATGGCAACTTTGGGCCAAGCCAAAATGAACATAGTATGGCGGTGCTTTTAGAGGACTGCACTGAACAATACGCATAGCATAGGCGCAGTGTGAGGGCGAAGGTTGACAAGGGGCCGAGGCTCCTCCCTTTTCCCATGCTGGAGAAGTAAGAAGAACGGAAAGGCAGTTGTGTTGTCTTTTATTTATACTTTTATTTAGTCATTCATTACTAATGATTGATGTCTGGGATCTTTCCTTTACTTTTAACACTAGATGCTAAGCCGACTCCGTACCTTCTTTACCTCTGCACAGTTCCTGACTTTATAGACTGATTTTATTCGCCTCTGTTTAGAGTAAAACTCTCATATGTGGGGAGGCTCCCCACATACAGCTCTTCTCAATAGGGTGGTCAAAACCTTTTCGTCTCATTAACTCTCCTCCTCTTACTGGCTTCCTTCAACCTCTGCCTCTTCGCCGCACTGTTGCATCTTTATCTCTCTTCTATCGCTACTTCAATGGTCACGGTTCCTTCTGCTTGCATCCCTCCACCTCTACGACGGGTGCTACGCACCCGTCCAGCAACAAATTCTCATCCCTTTTCTGTCCAACTCTCTAATGCAAGAGTTAATCATTACTCCCAGTCCTTCATTTATGCAACAGGTCAACTCTGGAACTGTCTACTCTGTCTGTATTTCCTACTTCCTTTGATCTCCAGTCTTTCAAACGCAGTGTGTCCAGGCATCTCGAAATGAACGGATCTTGAATTTGGCTCTCTTTTGTATCATTTTTGTTTTTTCTTGGAAGGAGCGGTTTGCGGGCTCCAGGCCTTTGGTTCCTTCTTGCTTTGCATTAAAAAAAAAAAAATGGATTATAATTATTGTTCAAACAGTCATCTCCCAAGGATAACGACGACCAAAATTCGGCACTCCCACTTCCATAAAAAATCCTGGCGACACCTCTGGTAATAAACTAATTGGGTTGTTGTAGATCAGGCATGGATAGTAATCACATTAGTAAATAGGCGGCTAGTGGTATAATGGGTTAAGCTGCTCCCGCCGGATGTGGTCTATACTGGTTTACATCGATCAGGTGTTGGAGGTTTATAGCTCACATTATGCCATTTATGCGCTGAGTGAATAAACCTGCTTTACTTAAGTATGGTCTAAAACTGCCATCTTTCCATTTTGAATGCTGGGTTTCAACAAGAAATTAATAATAGGATATGATGCTCTTCATGAAGAAGTGGTATGGAAGGGATTGAGAGTCACAGTATTGTTTTCCTCTTCCCTTGATCTACATAAAATAAGATGCTAAAGGACAAAAATCTGGGTCAGATTAAGTAAAAGGACTATAATCATGTCTTAAATGCTTGAACTGCGTTCCTGATGGGGCATTATGAGATTTTATATATATATATATATATATATATATATATATATATATATATATATATATATATATATATATATATATATATATATATATATATATATATGCAAGAAAGAAGGAACCAAAGGCCAGAAGCCAGCAAACCGTTCCTTCCAAGAAAAAACAAAAACACTACAAAATAGAGCCAAATTCAAGATCCGTTCATTTTGAGATGCCTGGACACACTACGTTTGAAAGACTGGAGATCATAGCTAGGAGGAAATACAGACAGAGGGAGACAGTTCCAGCGATGACCTGTTGCATAAATGAAGGACTGCGCATAACGGTTAACTCTTGTATTAGAGAGTTGGACAGAAAAGAGATGAGAATTTGTTGCTAGACGGGTGCTACACACAAGTCATAGAGGTGGAGGGATGTAACCAGACAGTTCAGAAGAGCAGTGACAATTGAAGCAGAGATAGAAAAGAGATAAAGATGCAACAATGTGGCGAAGAGAAAGAGGTTGAAGGGAGCCAGTAAGAGAAGGAGAGTTGATGACACAAAAAGCCTTTGACTCCACCCTATTGAGAAGAGCTGTATGTGGGGAGCCTCCCAACACATGAGAGTTGTGTTCTAAACAGGGGCTAATAAAACCCCTGTATAAAGTCAACAACCGTGCTGGGGTAAAGAAGGTACGGAGTCGACTTAACCCACCTAATCTCATGGAAGCAGATTTTACAAGAGATGCAATATGATTTTTCCAAGATAAGTCCTGTGTGAATGAAACCCCAAGCATGTTCAAGGATGATGCAGGATTGAGCTGGATATTATTAAACATTAGAGGGTACCCCTGTGGAAGATTGTGTCAGATTGATTGGATTAAAAACTGAGTTTTTGATGCATTAAAAACAACAAGATTCTTTTTACTCCAGTCAGAGATTCGAGCCAAGTCAGACATTAGGTGTGCCATAGCCTCACCCCTTGTTTGTTGAAGTAACTGCTGAGATGGAAGTTGCGGGAACCAAATGGAAAGGCAAAAGGTTGAATCATCAGCATACGAGTGGATAGGGTTAGATGTACAGCTTAGAAGGTCATTGATGAATAAAAGGAAGAGAGTTGGTCATAGGACAGAGCCCTGACGAACACTACTGTTGATAGATTTAGGAGAAGAACGATGGCAGCTATAGAACAACCAGAAAGGACGCTACTGATGAAGGCACAGACAGAAGGATAGAAACCGTAAGAGGGCAGTTTGGAAACTAAAGATTTATGCCAGACTCGATCGAAAGCCTTTGAGATGTGAAGTGCAATGGCAAAACTTTCGCCAAAGTCCCAAAAGGAGGATGACCAGGAGTCTGAAAGGTAGGTGAGACGATCGCCAGTGGAGCGTCCCTGACGGAACCTATACTGACGATCAGAAAGAAGGTTGTGATAGGAAAGATGCTTTAAAATTTTTCTATTAAGAACTGACTCGAAAACTTTTGAGATACAGGATGTTAAAGAAATTTGATGATAGAGGGTTGGGAACGGTCACCCTTCTTTGGGACTGGCTGAATGAGAGGAAACTTCCAGCAAGAAGGAAAGGTACAAGTTGAAAGACAAAGGCGAAATAGTTTACCGTGGCAGGGTGTACGCACAGAAGCACAGTTCTTGAGGACAACAGGAGGGACTCCATCAGGCCCATATGTCTTGGTAATACTGAGGCCAGTGATGGCAGAAAATACATCAGCTGAAGAAATTTTAATGTTAGCCATGTGGATGTCTGAGGGGGGACGTGATGGAGGAAAAGCACCAGAATCGTCTAAGGTGGAATTGGAGGAGAAAGTCTGAGTGAAGAGATCTGCTCTATCAGTAGAAGAAATAGCTACAGAGTCATCAGAATAGAAAGAGGAGAGAAGAATGATGAGGTAAAGTTGTTAGAAAGGTTTTTGGCAAGGTGCCAGAAGGAGCGGGAAGAATTCGAGTTGGAGAGTTGAGAGCACTTACTACAGAAGTTATTTTTAGCAGTGCGAAGAACAGACTTAGCACGATTCCGGGCAGAAACATAAACAAGATATGATTCAGTGGTTCGTTGGCTCTGGTACCTTTTATAGGCCCTTTCCTTGTTGCGGACATCATTAGAACAGGCGTGATTAAACCAAGGTTCCGTAATGCGCAAGGCACACTCAGATGGCTCCCGGCCATGAAAGCAATGATCATTCCATGGAAAATCAAAGAAGTACTGCCTGAGGGCCTCCCAATCTGCAGCTCCAAAGAGCCACAGACGACGTTTCTTTGGAGGGTCCACAGGCCTTACCAGAGCGACAGGACAGGTGAAGGTAATAAGCTTGTGATCGGAGGAGCCCAACGGTAAGGAAAGATTAACACTGTCATCAGAAAGATTTGTTGTAAGGAAGAGGTCAAGTATGTTGATGCTCTCTCAAAGAATGAACTAAGAATGAACTAAGAAATACGTGGCTTATGAGTCTAATGCTAAAGTCATTGCCACAGTCTTTCTTTTATACAAGGACTTTCGTCCACAGCTCACACCATGAAATCATTACTAAGGACGTGATGAGCAGAGCCATGGGTAAGGTGAATTGGAATATCCTGGAGGGATTTGGCTAGGGTAGGAAAAAAGTTGTGTTATAAGATTACTGGTCGGAGTGCATTAATGACTAATTCCAAAATATCCCTCAAGAACGAAGGTGTGAGAGACATAAAGAAATGGACTTGGGGAACAAACAAATGGATGGGATGCCTTGGCATTCTGGTGGGGGAGAAGCAGGGATATGAGAACATAAACTGTGAAAATGGGTGATACAGGCTCAGTGGTTTGTACCCTGTTTCAAGGTGTTCACAACCACCATTACCAGCGCCATCAACACCAACAACAATAAAAACAAGACAAGCTTGCGTTGGTCTCGCTAGCCTGGTGTATTGCAATGCAGGTAGTCGTTCAGGTGTAGACCAGACATCTTCATGTGTAGTAATGTAGGAGGAAGTCTATAATAGATATATTAACCCTCCTCAGGTAAACCTACAGTTTCGCATACAACTCAGGTAAACCTGGGTCTGTCAGACCCATCATAATAAAAATGCTGTATTGTCACACATGTTTTATATAACAAATTCCTGAATATCCTACAATGTATTAGGTCTTATCAGTTACAAAACTATCCAAATAAGGTTTGATTCACTTAACTCTACATATTAAAAAAAAAAAACATTTTTTTTTTGTTTACTTAGTAGCCATACAAGAAAGCAAAGAACGCTATGAGCCTAGCACTTATGTCACAACTTGAGGAATGGAGGTCCCTCATGATGGGCATACTGGATCCCACACAGCATAAAAATAGCCTGCAAACTATGAGTAAACCCCCTCCCCTCCTCAGGTACACCTGGGTCCCACAGACCCGACATGAAATTCTGCGTGATATAATGCCAAAACAGAGAGAGACACGAAGGTAACCACTCTGCACACTGCATGGGCACAACAAGTTAGGAAGCTATTGAGAAGTTACTGAACTATAGCATCCAACAAGTCGACCGGGTCTGTCAGACCCAGGTTTACCTGAGGAGGATAAAGGAAAAAAACAGAATTATACAAAGTTATAAACTCAGTTATGTTAAAGTTAGTCGTATGCACTTTGTACTTTTAATCATGTTTATCGTCATCATCATCGTTGTGTCGGGAAAAAAAAAAAAAATCCAGAACAATCCTATCCTCAAAAACTTCCCTTACTCTTAGATCTGAGAAACTTTGTCGCTTACTTCAGGAGCTTCTAAACTAATAAAAAATGGGTTCCCTAGCGTCTGCTCACTACCCTGACTGGCTTTATGTCTCTGAACTCCGTCGGAAGCGGAGGGGTGAGAGATTATAAATTTGGCTGAGAGAGAGAGAGAGAGAGAGAGAGAGAGAGAGAGAGAGAGAGAGAGAGAGAGAGAGATTCAAAGTCTTACATATGGGAAGGATATAAAATACTGTACAGGAAAAAGAAAATGCATCCATATGTATCCATTTCAGAACGTGAAAAGCGTCAATTAAACTGTGGTTGTGATCGTCCAAATTCACGCTAATCTTTGGAGTATCGTCTTGATGACAGTGAGTTAATAAGGGTCTTCAGTAACACGAAAAGTCTTAACTAATTGTCATTGCTACCATCACATCATTATTTATAGCTCTGGAATTGCATCTCACCGTCTAAAGGTTATTATAAGCCGTTCATTACATCATCTCTACCATGGTACATATTACTGCGTCTGCGTATACATCACCAATACCTGATGTCGTTCAATTCTTCAGATTTTTCATAGCATTCTTTATGTCTGCAACGGATACGTTCTCATGCTTTACATCTCTTCTCTTTGCATCACGAAACTAACATAATTACTATTGCACTGTTTTCGCTCTCATCAGTATTTCAGGGATGTCTTTTCATCCGTTCCTTAGCGCTGGAGATCCACATTGGTAATACGTGCAAATCAAAACCTAATGAATTTTACGGTTACATTAGAATGAAAAAGGTTATGACTACATCAACAGGCCCCCTAGAAACGAACAATGGCAGACACACAGAAAATGAAGTTGAAATGGTGAACATGCTTAACGATGACTTTGCATCTGTTTTTACAGTAGAAAACACAAGAAGCCTGATGTCACCCATAAAATAAGCAAACAGCACCGTCCCCAATAATTATACCATTCACAATAGCGATATCCTTTCACCCATTAATAATACAAACATAACAAAACCTCTGGCCATGATAAAATATCACCAAGAATTCTCAAAGAAGCAAAATATGAGTTACTGCTGCCACTCTCTGTCTTATTAAATAAATCGTAAAATAATGGGAAAGTCCCATGCGAATGGACACTAGCAAATGTAACACCAATTATCCAAAAGGATATAAGTCATTCATTCATTGCCAGACGCCATGTATCCCAGACAGGGTGGCCAAGGGCTTAGAGTTAATTTTTTTACAGGGAGGGACACTAATCCTCCACCAACCCCACTTGACTTAGGGATGCCAACACCATCTGGTGTTCCCAGGCGGTCACCCATCCAAGTACTAACCAGACCCAACGTTGCTTAACTTCGCTGATCGAACGGGAAGCGGTGTACTCAACGTGGCATGCCCTCCCAGGAAATTACAGACCAATCAGCTTAACATCAGTAGTGTGGAAATTATGGAAATAATCATAAGAGGTAAAATAGATAATATCTAGAAGAAAACAGTGTAATGAAAGACTAGTAGCATGGATTCAGACATCTATGTTCATCCTTAACTAACTTACTGGTCTTCTTCCATGATGTTTACATATCATATGACGACACAAGAGCAAGAGATGTAATTTACCTCGACTTTCATAAAGCATTTGACACTGTCCCTCACAAGCGTATCTTAAGTAAAATTGAAGCCCATGGAATGAAAGGAAATACGCAGAAATTGTTACAAGACTGGCTTTCAGACCGAAAACAGCGAATTGTAGTAAACAGAAGGGAATCCAAATGGCGTAATGTTATTAGTGGCCGATACTTTTTATTATCTACATAAGATGAGAGTTTAAAATGTTAAATATCCGAATTTGCTGACGATACTAAAATAAACAATAAAGTAACTACAACGTTTTTGGCAGCAGTTACAGAATGACCTTACACTAGCAAACTGGACAGAAAAATGGCAAATGAAATTCGATATAGAAAAATGCAAAGTAGTTCATACTGGCAATAGCAACATCCAAGCGAATTACAGAATGACCAATATCCAATTATCAAGTACAGACAATGAAAAGGATCTTGGTTTGATAATATCAAATGACCTAAAAGCGAGTAAGCATTTTTTTTTTTTTTATGTCCGACTCTGAGCATAGGCTTCACAGCCTGCTCCCAAGGTCCAGTAGTCCTCCCACATACCATACACTTCTACATGCACCAAGGCAGTTGAAATTGCAAACAAGTTGGTGGGTTTTATTGGAAGAACTTTCGAGTTCATATCGCAAAAAGTCATACTTCCATGTACAACTCTTTGGTGTCTCCCTATCTTGAGTACTGTGTGCAGTTCTGGTCTCCGTACTACAGAAAGGATATAGAAAAATGAGAGATAATAGAGCGAGGAATCACAAAAATGATACCACGACTGAGAAACAAACCATATGAGGAACACATTGAAGAACTTATAAGTATTTAGTCTAACGAAACCCAGGTTATGAGGTGCCCTTATTGAAGTTTTCAAAATCATGAAGGGATATGACAACTTAGACACGAATAAATATTTTTAAATAGATCGATCGAGTCAAACCAGGAGCAATGGCTGCAAAATTATGGGAAAGCATTTCCAGTCCCATGAAGCAAAATACTTCTTCAACAGAGTCTTAAATATCTGGAACAGATTACCCTCAGATACCGTCAACAATATCTCAGTTAAGACATATATAAACAAAATAGACAAGTATTTGCACGAGAATCCTCAGCTGACTCTGTTTCTGTCCAAGTAACTTACTTTTACCAGCTACACGTAAGTTCATTACCCTCCTCTCTACAAGACACTCCATAAACTTAACATATCCGTACATAGCATAGCGTTGTGTTATTTTATATTTATCAATTTATTAAATGCAAATAATGTAAAGTTGTATAAGCACAGACTAGGATCTGCACAGATAGCCCTGGGTTAACGGTCACTATTACTTTCGACCTGTGATGGGCTGTGGATCACTGAGGGTCCCTGTTAGTTAAGTGACCACCATCGGGATTTCTTTAATGTACCAGGGGTCACTGTTTCGGGAGGTAACTCGTGTGCTTGTCCCTCATGGTAAGTTCCTTGTCACAGTGGAGTGAATGGAGCAGAGGCCTGATTGGCTGCTGCCTACTTTAAAAGCTCCAGGCAAGGCTGCCACACCACCCCTGGACATTCACACTGTGCGCTGTGCAATTTCTACGTTGTCTTCAGACGTTCCGTTAACTCACCGTACTCGTATATAAAGTCTTGCCTTATTTATTTATATATTTGATTATTAATTTTACTTTATTACTTTCTCCTACAGGCATCTTAGAGATAAAGTGTTATAGAATGTATCATTTCCTTTTCAGCCTTTCCTATGATATTTGCCTATCAGTTTTCCATGCAGCATGGTGATCTTTCTCACTTATTCCTCTGAGTTTTAACTGGAGGATTTGGAGGCTGGGGGAGCCTTCTTACTTTACTATTCTTATCCTTCAGCATGTAGTATTAGATCTCGTAGTCATAGTCTACTGTGTAAGAAGCAGCCTCGAAAGGACCATGAGGTCTGGTGCTGTTTGCTTTCATTTGTTTATTCCTTTGTATATTCTCTTGCGTTTGTAAGACATTTTCCACTATCACCTCACATACCTACTCACTTTTTCCGCATGTATACCTATACTGTTCTACAGTTTTCCAAGGATATTTTGCTTCGGAATAGCTCCCATCAATGACAAACTCGGCATTAGTTTTTTTCCTTCCTTCTCATTGAAAATTTCCTTTTAGTATAGGCCCTATTCCCTCCTTTCATCCATGCAACCCACTTGTTCATACTCTTCTCCACTGCTCTACCTACATCCATATTCCTCTATACTGTATTGAATCTCACTCATTACTTGAAACCCTTGCAACGCAGCTCATAAAGCCATGCGAGATAATTTGGGCCGTCCGTCCATAGTTATAAAACTAGTAGGTCGGTTATGGTGACTAAATCAACTAGAAAGCATTCAGAGAGCGCATACCTCCGCCAATGCTCTTGCCATTAAACAGGATCCGGATCCGGATGCGCCCCCAAATTTAACCATTTCTTTCTTGGCCCATGGCCCACGCTTCCACAAAATTTCATTGAAATTCATCGAGAACTTTCGGAGATATTGTCTGGACAAACAGACGGACAGACAGACAGATGAAACTGCCTTAGGCAGAGCGCTCGCCGGAATGATCCCCGCCTCCCTTCTTCCCTCCGTCTTCCCCCCTCTACTTCCTCCCTCCTCCCCCACCCCTCTTCCTCCCTCTCTGCCACCCCCTCTTCCCTCCTCTTACCTGCCTCTTACCTCCTCTTACCTCCTTCTTCCCCCCCCTCTTCCCTCCCCCCTCTTCCATCCTTGTCGGATGGATCCCATTGCATCTGCTTAGTTTTCACCGGCTTGTAGGGAGTCATTTGGCAAAAACTTTCGCGCTTCATTGCGATGCACAAGATGGGTTAGGAAGCCAAAAATTGCATTACCAGTTGCGCCAGACGTTTGTCTTTAATTCGGGAAGAATAAAAATCGATCTTTAGAATCTGAAAAAATGGCGCCGAGGCTGGCTGGCCACTGGGTCCTGACGATTTCCAGACCCACGGCCATTGAGGTGTTTCAACCCCCCACCCAGCGCAGGGCCTTTGACTGATTTTAATGGTAAACAATAGGCTTCCAGGGTTTATGGATATCTGCCTTCTGATTTTGTTTTTCAGAACGATTTGCGCAAAACTGTGACCTGTAGAAAGCAGACAAACATACAGACGGAGTGACAGGCAGACAGACAAACATACGGAACTGACCAACATGCTTGCCGAATCTTTTGATTCCGATAAACAACAAACATAAGTGAGTACATAACCTCCTCCAACTTCGTTGGCGGAGGTAATTAAGAATCAACTACCCTACACCCTTCATAGTAATTGAAAAACATTACATTAAAACCAATTATCAGGATGCTTTCCCTCAGACATACTGAAGCAATTCAGTGCTTTAGAATTATATTCTTACAATACGGAGAACTATTTTTCTAAAACAAATATTAGATTAACAATGGAAGTGCTTACAACGATATCAGTATGAATAGCGTAACTATTAACTGCTTTACAATCATCAGTGGATCACATACCGTCTTGACGTTTGAGACGTGCATTTTCAAGCTGAAAAGAAAAAATATTGGATTGTGCAGTGCTCCTAACCTCTTTCGTAATGCAAGGGAAACTAAAGCCTGTAGCGGCCTAATTAGTTTTAAAATATATACAGTATATTGCACTTCCAGGACTATCGAACAGTGAGTATGCATACCAATTCAGGATCTTCGGGCCATTGCTGGAAAAATTTTGGTTCTTTTGACTGAAGATATTTATTTAATAGTTCTGTACTTTCACGTTGTTATATATTAGGACTACTGAAATAATGACAAATGATGATAATTATAATGGTGATTATGATTATTATTATAGCAGTACATACCTATGGCAAAGTAAGGGAAAGAAATTATTGATCTCAGGCTTGAAAAACATCACAATTTTTATTTTTATTTTTTTTCACTGAGCGAAGTCATTCATGCATCCAATGTACAAAATACATATGACGAGCCAGAGAACGTCTTCCTCGGGGACGCACAAATATAGCAGGTTAAAATCTCGGTTATGTAAAATATTAAATATATGTCTTTCTGCTCCTCACATTTCCTCCCACTGCCGTCCGTCTAAAACAGCTGGGGAGAATTACATGCATGAGCTCTCTCAGAAAGTAAACGGCTGAGTAATTTCATCCTCTTCCAAATAACCACTTCACTATAATGGCATATTTTATCCTCTGTTACTATTACCTCCACATGATTTTATACATCTTTGGAGAAAGCCTCCCGATCTCGATGAGGCAGATATGGTCTTTCTTAACTGTTTCATAGTGACATGTCTGTCCTACGTTGAATGCAAGAAGGAGCACTCACAACCCCCAAAGGCCAAACATTTGCCTTTGCCGTCTGACCCTGGCCTTCGGCAAAGTACTATCGAAATCTAATCACTGTATTTCATTCTTGCCTAACTCTTAGTCTTTCAACTAGTTTGGGTTCAGATCAGATCAGAAGTGTTTGACTTTGTTCGGTAGCCTTAACCTTTGACATTTTTCTGTGACCTATGCCCATGACGGATAAAATATCTTTATCCTTGTTTAAACGTGAACCCTTCCGCAAAGTTTAGTGTTATATCGGATAAGAAGTTTATAAATTGACCTTGCCATTTGATCTTCACCTTTCACCTTTAAAAAAATAAAGATCAACGTCTTGAATTGAACTTTGACCTTGACCTGTGACCTTGACCTTTTACTGGGTGTTCTCGAAATAGAATCCTTTAGATGCTGCCTGACTCAACCGTTCAAATAAGCTTGGCTCAACTCAGAGCAAAACTGAACTGACGTTGCCCCTGTGACCTTGACCTTTAATCGATTGTTTTCAAAATGGAATATGATTATTCATGCCTTATCTTTATCCCTTTCCACAAGGTTTGGTACAAATCGGGTAAAAACTATATAAACTAACCTTTGTCCTGTGACCTGAACCTTTAACCTATTGTTCTAAAAGATAGGCGGTGCACTCTTTGCCAGCTCTTTGATCTTTTTATCATGTTTGGGTAAAATGGGATCAAAACTGTTTTAGTATTATCAGTTACACACAGGAAGTTGATTGTAGCAACAGCCGAACAGGGCAGTACTCCCAAGGTGGATGGAAAGCTGGTAACAGGGAAAGCTGGAGCCCTCATTTCAAAAGCCCCAAGGACTAGATACTGAATTTTTTCAGTATTTCAGTAACACGGGGAGTAGGCCATCATACTCTCCTATACATTTTCCTCTACCAACATCAAATTACATGCGCAGTACTCATCACACTTCCTGTTGAAAATTTTGCAAAAATAGTATCTCAGCACCCAGCACTGGAGTCCCCAGGGGGGAAGGGGGACCATAAATGTCTCAGTCATTCACCCCTTTCCCGGTGACGACCAAGTGAGTTGACTGGAACCATTGTCTGACTGTTTATTTCAGCAACATTCGTTGCTCTTCCCCCAATTTTCTCTCTGTTGAATACCACCTCTCTTCCTCTAAACCTCACCTTCTCTTCCTCACTGAGACTCAGCTGTCGGAGGTGACGGATAGCAAACCTTTCTCTGTATCCACCTGTTTTCCCTACACTCACTCCAAAGCCAAGGATGGTTTTTGTATGCATGTTTGCAACAAGATATCTTGCTCTCGTGTTCTGGAATTTCAGTCCTATGCATTCTCTGCACTTTGGCTTCGGTTATTCTGTCATTATCCGACCAAAAATATCTATGCTGTGTACTTATCTCCAATCCTGCCGACTATGAAAAGTTCTTTGGCTGTCTTACTTCTAAGACAGAACATATTCTATCAATTTTTCCTTTCTCTGGAATCTCTATTCAAGGTTATTTAAATGTTCACCACCACTTTGGCTCTCCTCTCCATTCACCGGTGCAGTTGGCGAAGAAGCTTATATTATTTCTATCATTAAAAACATAATGTAGCTTGTGCAGCATCCTACCCATATCCCCAACAGTCTTGGAGATAGAGTTCCAACATACTTGACCTTTTTCTTATAACTAATCTTTCTGTTAACTCTGTAAATATTTTCTCCCTACTGGGCTCCTCGAATCCACAACCTTATCACCTTACCTTGTCCTACCACTCTGGTGAGGCAGTGACTGTGGTACTTCGGAGCTGCTGACTGGGAAGCCCTCAAACTGCACTTCTTTGGTTCTCCCTGGAATATTGCTTCCATAGACGAAGGCCATTTAAGAGTGCCTCGTACATTTTGGAGGTAATTCTCTCGGACATTCTTTGATTAATGCAAAAAACCTTGGTCTAATCAAGCTTGTTCGAATGCTGTCCACAACAAAAAGATGGCCCACAACAGGTACTGGCGCCAACCGACCTATGAATGTTATCTCTTGTGTGTCTGCCCGGAATCATCCTTAACCAAACTACGAATAATTTCTGATATAGGTGTATTCCTAAGGAATCGTAACTTCAGTAGAAAGAGTATGACGAGGGCCGTTATAATAATCATCTTTATTGTCAAACGTTTCGACATCTTCTTCATCCCATCTTCAGTGACCTTGCTTCTAGGTCACTGAAGATGGCATGAAGAAGAATGTCGAAACGTTTGACAATAAAGATGATCATCATAACGGCCCTCGTCATACTCTTTCTACGAATAATTTCATTCGTACTAAATACTCTGAACTCTCCGACTCAGATTATTCATGTTCCTTCTGGCACCATGCCAAAAACCTTTCCAACAGCTTCACTTCATCCTCCCTCCTTCATCTCTGTCTGCTCTGAGGTCTCTTTAGCTGTTACTTCTACTGAAAAAGCGGAACTTTTTGCTCAGACTTTTTCCTCCAATTCCAGTTTAGACGATTCCAATGCCACTACTTCATCTCTTCCCCTCTCTGACTTCCTCATGACTGACACTAAGATTTTCTCACATGATGTAGTTTCTACCTCCAATGACGACGATTCTAACAAGGCGTGAGAGCCTGATGGGGTCCTTCCTGCCCTTCTCAAGAACTGTGCTTATGCTTACACATAGCCTATGTAAACTCTTTTGTCATTTGCTGTTGACTTTGTACCCTTCATTCATTCATTCTTCCAAAGAAGGGATGCTGTTCCCAGTCCTTTGACTACTATAGCCCATCTTTATACCAGATCAACTTGGGGAAGGGGGGGGGGAGAGCCCGATCCGATAAAGCCAATAATTCTAAGTCCAATGCTTCCCCCCCCACCCGATGTGGGATTTCAAGCACATAATGGAAAGTAAATGGGTAAAACAGCATATTATAGTACTGAAAATTAAAACTATATCCCTTTTACACTATCGTGGCCAATAATTTCACACCTTTGCCATAGCACTTCTTCAAGACTAGCCCAAGCAGGTGGAAAAACCACTGCCAGCATTGGTAATTGTGTTCTGAATCATCCCGCGTATGGGAAGTGATCCGGTTTGATTTGGTAGGCCTGAATCATACGCTTCAGGTAACGGATAATATACATTAAATGCAAATGAGTGTCTGGTAGGTTCGCACGGTTTTTCCCATTTGACGGATGGTGTGCGATTTGTACGATGGTTTGTCTTGGGGTCCTCAAAGTGTTCAATAAATCCGATATCCAGTCAAGCAGGGTATAGTAAAGCAGGGGATTTCCGTACAGTACAGTTGCTTTAATATCCTATATCTAACTTTTGTAACCTATTCCTAACAAAAAATTTAAAGCACCTTTGCTATCATGACCTTTCCTAACACCAATATGGGTTCTGCCAGGGACACATACCATTCCAAACGCCAAAATGGGTTCTGGCAGCGATGCTCCACTTACCAATCTGAACGCCAAATTGGGTTCTGCCAGGGACACTCCACTGACCAATCTGAACGCCAAAATAGGTTATGCCAGGGATGCTCCACTTGTGATTTTCTCATTTTCCTTTCAGAATCCTGGTCATCTTCATTTTGGTACTTAGGGAAAAGCTTCGCCATTGCGCTTGGCATCTCAAAGGTTGTTGATCAAGTCTCGCATAAACTTTTAATTTCACACAGCTTTCTTACGGTTTATATCCTTCTATCTGTGCCTTCATCTCTGGCTGGGTTCTGGTTCTCCAATAGCTGTTGTTGTAGATGGGCACTGATCTTTTCCCACAGCTATCAATAGCGGTGCTCCTCAGGGTTCTGTCTTGTCACCAGCTCCTTATATACACCAATGAACTTCTAAGCTATATATCTGACCCTGCCCACTCATCTCCTGATGACTCTACTCTTAATCTTTCCATTCGTTTCTCCCATCGTCCGTCATATTAGTTGCTTCTTCAAACAAGGGACGAGGCTATGGCACACCTAATGTCTGAATTGACTCATATCTTCAATTGGAATAAAAGTAATCTTGTGTTTTTAATGCATCATCAACTGAATTCACATATCTTTCAACCCGTCAAAACCTACAGCAGGAGTATCCATATATGTTTACCAATATCCAACTCAAACCTGCATCATCTTTGAACATACTTGGGGTTTCATTCTCTCAGGATTTATCTTGGAATGATCGTATTATATCTTGGAATGACCGTATTACCTCTCTTGTAAAATTTGCTTCCAAGAGACTAGGTGCGTTAAGCCGAATCTATGCCTTCTTTACCCCCCACAGCAGCTGACTTTATTTGCCCTTGTGTCAAGTACAACTCTCATGTGTGGGGGAGGGTGCTCCCCAGATACAGCTCTTCTCAACAGGGTGGAGCCAAAGTCCTTTCGTCTCATTAAATTTCCCCCTCTTATTGACTCCTTTCTATTTCTGCCTCTTTGCTGCACTGTTGCATCTTTATCTCTTTTCTGTCGCTACTTCAGTGGTCACTTTTCTTCTGAACTGTCTGCTTGCAGTCCTCCTGCATTACGGTGGGCGCGTGACACACATCTGGCAGCAATCTCTCACCCCTTTTCTGTCCAACTCTCTAATGTAAGAGTTAGCTATTACTCTCAGTCCTTCATGTAAGCAACAGGTTAACTTCTTAGTATATATTTCCTTCTACCTATGACCTTCAGTCTTAACGCAATGTGTCAAGGCATCTCAAAATGAACGGATCTTGAATTTCGTTTTTTTTTTCTTGGAGGGACAAATCTTCGGGCATGTTGCCAGTGGTTCTTTCATTCTTGCATTAAAAAATAAAAAAACAAATAAAATGGTCGAACTTGTACCTGTGACCCTGACTTTGACTTAGTGTTCTTAAAACTGAATCACCTATTCTTACCTTAGGTAGGAAAGATAAACTTATATAGTGTGTCATCGGCTCTAATGGGGTTATTTTTTCACAAAAAATGGCATGCTTTTAATCTCTTTTTTCATATTTGGTCTAAATTGGATGAACTCTTCATGTTGATTTTGTGGAGTCAAATTTTTACCTAGCCGTGTGACCTTGATCTATAATCTGTTGTTACAGAAATCAGTAGGTTACCACGTGGTCAGTCCATTCACCCTTCCACTAAGTTTGGTTATAACTGGACAAAAACGGGTTGGGTTATTTTGTTAACACCCTCCCCCCACACACACGCCTCTCAAACCACAACACCCGCCTTTGCGTCACAAGCGCGAGTGTATAAATCGTCTGGTGGTTGGAAGGATAAGCTGTTAAAGTACGGAACCGGACTGAAGATGTTACAGTTTGCTCGTATGCGTAAGCTTGGCGTCCTGGTAAATCAAGTTATTTATTACCATTCGCAGGCTCCTGTGACTCATTCTAAGCTGAATAAAACCGTCTGGTGTGTGTGGGAATAGAATACAAGAAATTTCTCGACATTAACAGAGATAACCAGGATCCGATGATGTATTCTTTATCCATCTCTTCTAGTAATTCCAAACGAGCATTTTCAGTTTATCATTTTTTTTTCTACCGAGGTTGGAAAATCGTATTAGGGTTACAAGAATAAACTATACATACCTATCTTATCTTATCTTGGCCCAGATTTTCGTACTTTGCTGGTTGTTTGAGATACCTGAGTGACAGAAAAAAAAAAAAAGTGCTAAGGCTCTACATCCTTCCTGTGGCATTTCGTCGTGACTACCATCATGTTCTAGTCTTAATTTTTTGTTACAACTCAACATTCATGATGGAGAGATGGCGATTCTAGGCCAAGTTAGAGTAAAAGGAGTATAACAAAGTACATCACCTGATCTAAAAGGTTTTTATCATTCATAAAAATAACACATTTTCTACTCCTTAATCCAGCGGTCGTCATTACTAGTGCCTTGCTGCCTGAAGACGATTTTATTCAACATGGAAATAACCTTTCTGTGCAAAAGGATTAATGATAGTTTTATGTATAACACCGACAAATCCAAAAATCTTATAACGAACACCAGTGGTTCTAGGGATGGCAATCATAAAAAAAAAAAAAAAAAAAGGCTCACGTACACTAACAGAACATTAATCCTTTCATTCCGATATCGTTGTTATTGTATTTTATTTCTACCTTATCCGGGGGACATTACCCGGCACAGGAAAAGCTTTTCGAGCTAGAGGAGTCAGCTAGAGCCATCGGTAGTTTTTTTTTTTTCGTTAAGGACGTACTTTCCCAGTACGCAACAGAGGTTGTCATCGTACTAAAGAACTTCATCCACGACGATGAAAGACATTAACCATAATCATACAACAACACAGACACACAACAGAAGCATACATAAACACCCTCACTTCCCCACACAGACACACTAAAAGAAAATTAAGCTCTTACATACATACCTGCACGGAACATTAAGCGACATACACGAACTGATCACACACACACACACACACACACACACACACACACACACACACACACACACACACACACATTGTAAAAGTCTTCATTTAGAACCTTCCGTTGTACTTTTCTCTAATATGAGTGGCATTTGCATACACAACGACGATAATCTCATTAAAAATGTAAACGTGCAAATCAGATTAACCTGCGTAATTATAATGTATAATGGATGTCAGTACAGTATAATCTGAAAGAGAAAGCAAAATAAGAACATTATAAATAAAGCAGATGTGTAGATTCTTCCTGTGCATTCAGAGAAAACATGGAGCATACCCAAGCCTGCGATATGTATGCTGATTTCGTTGAAACCCTTGCGCTCGCTTTCCCCTATTTCTGATAGCTTTTATTTTTGGAAGAGGGGCTGATCCCCAGGAATTACTGGAAGGATCACGCTCACAAAATAACGCATTGCAGATAAAGGTCTATCGTATAACATGTAATAAGATATCAAAGGCATATCTGCAACCCTTGCACAAATTCGTAGTTTTTAATTTCCTGAGGAAGGCTAACCCCCTAAAAATCATGGCAGAATAACTATATAGTGGAAGACCTTCCCATTAACCAAACGAACTCACCTGGGAAATAGCATTCAAATCCTTTCCCTATTTCTGATAACTTTTATTAATTTTAAATAGCGATGTGGATGACAGTCCATTGTACATGTACTCAGCTATCAAAGGCGTATCTGCCATCCTTTCACTGTTTCTGAGAATTTTTTTAATTGCTTAATGGGCTGACCTCCCTTCAAATAATGGTTGGACAACTGAATATAGTGGAAAATCGCTAGTGAAGTTTTATTCAAGGCTTTCTCCAATTTCTGATCATTTATATTTCTGGTAGGAGCCTCTGTGGCACAGTCGTAAAGTGTGCGTGTTCGTACACTGAAGAGCGAGGGTTCGCGCCCCGCCAGGGTAATAAACTTTGGGAGCGTTCCTCAGGCCACATACTGCATTGGCGGACACAGGGGGTGCTGTGGTTGAACCAGTGTCATGTACTATAAAGTATGCTTGCACCCAGTCGGCTTGCGCGGGCCGATTACACTTGGTTCACAGACTACACACACATCCAATGCCACTCCAACACTACAAATACACTTACAAGCACTTCTCACCCTACATACAATCTCTACCAGACAGCCTAAGCCACTTGGCAGAGATACATTGGCTGTATCGTCCCAACTCCGGTTGGGATAGGCCGGTCCTGCAATGGACACTCAAACGGCTGGTGAGATGAGATGAGATATTTCTGGTAGGGGGCCGACGCGCCCAAGAATCATGGGGAGGGGAAGTCATGCTCCCCAAATATCGATTAGCAGTTTCTGCTTGTGCATCTACAGAGAACATACAAACTGCATACTTAATCCTGCGATATGTATGCTGGTTTCGTTGAAATCCATATGCTAATTTTCCTCTGTTTCTGATCGTTTATATTTTAAGGAGGGGGGGCTGACTCTTCCAAGAATCACTGGGGATTCCTGCTGTCCAAATATCGTATATTGAATGGGAGTCCGTTGTAGAACATGTACTTAGATATCAAAATCATGTCTGCCCTCCTTTCACTAAGTCTGATAAGTTTTTAATTAGGTGAGGAAGGTCGACTTCCCTAAAAGTCAGGGTTGGAAAATTGTATATAGTGGAAACCCTGCACAGCGAAGAAACGAGCTCACCTGTATAGTTTCGTTCAAATATTTCCACCATTTCTGATCGTTTTTATTATTGTGCGGGGGCTGACCCCTCCAAGAATTATAGGAGGGGGGGGTCCACGCTCCCCAAAATCGCCTCCTAGATGAGATTCCATTGTACAATATGTAGGGGAGCGCAGTGATAGTTCGGCCAGGAGGATGGTTCGGCCACTAGCCTTCCTGAATAATGTAGGGGACCTAGATCATTGAGATTTCACATGAAGTTGCGTGATCTTGCCGACAAATGGCACATGTGTTTTTGTTTTGGTTGGCCGGGAAACAGCATCATCAGGTTAGATTTTATGATTTTTCATGACCCCTATGTACTTTTTCGGTGATCCAACGTAAGCAGTAGCTCCATTAATACTTCAGGGTTGTTATCCATATATAGTGCAAATATCATTTATTGTCTATAGGTGACGTGAGAGTAGATAACACTCGAACAGCTTATGAACTCTGGGTTTCGGGGCGCCATGTGTACATCTTTATACATGGGGGATGATTCGGCCACTTGAAGTGAGGGATGGTTCGGCAGGGTTGCAAGGTGGCCAAACCTTCTCTCATAATTATCTAATGATTTATTTTCTTTATTTAACAATTTTTTTCTATCTATCTATCTATCTATATACCTAGGCTGCTTCCCCCAAGGAAAGGGAGGTAGCTGAGACAGGACGACACACTCCCCATTTACTCATCCATTCAAACACATTCATTCGCATCTTAGCCCCAAAGGGGAGAACGAACAGATCCTCACCGCACCACACCGCACAAGGGTCAACTGCGCAATGCAATCAGTGACATCTGCAGCAGGGCCCGACAGCAGAGCTGGTTTACCCCTGCCACATCATAACAGACTCATCCCCTTACCTTTTTTCTATAAAATTACATGTTCTCTCTCTCTCTCTCTCTCTCTCTCTCTCTCTCTCTACTTTCCCTCAGAAATTGATGAAGCTTCTGTTTCAAGAACCGCTATAATTGGAGTATTACCTGAACCAGTTTCACAAAGCACTAAGGGAAGGCAAAGGTATTACAACTTTGGATTTTTGTTTCATTGGATTTAAAATGCGTTAAGAGTAAACAGCTTTCATTTGACTCGGATATTTTCTTTCACAAAATTATAGTTTTATTTTATCTGAGATAGGCAAGAGTAGAGTCATTTAATTTCATTATAAGGAGATTGTTTGTTCCTTGTTTCATTAAAAGGAGATTGTTTAGGTTAAAATAAATCCAATAAATCATGTCAGCACAGATGAAAATTTGATTATTAATTTTCCTACTGTATTTAATTCCTTAATTGAGCCCCAGAGGCAAGTGGCCAAATCATCCCACATGGTGGCCGAACCATCCAACGCCAGTGGCCGAATCATCCACACCATGAGGGGTGGTTCGGCCATTTTGGAGACCTTAAGAGTTTGGATTACTGCCAAGAAATGATGTAAGTTTAAGAACTGACAATAGGACACAAAAGAGCCAAAAGATGTGGCTTCCTCTTGGAATAAGCAGATTTTAAGAATTTCTTAAACTTTATTTATTATGATTTTTTTTCGAAAAAGTGGCCGAATCATCACCGCCCTCCCCTACTAATATATCAGTCTTATCTAACTTCCTTCCTCTATTTTGTATCCTTGATGAATTTGAGAGGAGGGTTGACCCTCCTGAAAATAATGAACTTTTTTATGTAGTGGAGGACATTATCAAATAACCAGCCGAACTGACCTGTCAGTTCAAATCCATCAGCTCACTTTACCTTGTTTCTGATCATTTTTATATTTTCCGGAAGGGGGCCAACCCCCTAAGAATGATTGGGGAGGTTACGCTTCCCAATGATCGTGTCACGGAGAGGAGTCGATGTACAATATATATACTTCGATATCAATGCCCTATCTACCGTCCTTTCATTATTTCTGCGAATTTATTATTTTGTTAGGGGGGGGGCTTGTCCCCCAAAAAATCATGGTTGGAAAATTGTATGGAGAGGAAGACTTTCCAGGAACCCGACGAATTAATCTGAAAAGTTTCATTCAGATCCATCAAATACCACACACACACACACACACACACACACAGCCTAAGTATTGCGCCACGGTATAGGGTGCGTTGCCGAAAATGATGCCATCTTGCTTCGCGGGATTGTTAATCGTCATATTTAATTACTGCAACTCATGTTGAAATTAAATGTCCAAGTATGTGTTGAAAAAAATTAAATAATATATTTATGAATGCATCCTAATTTTTATAGGTAAATTTAATATTGATTTTCTTTTATGTAGGATAAAATGCAAAAGAATCAACAGTTATGAAACACACGCAGGTTCTGTGTAAAATGTGTAGGTTAATATTGTCCCTTTTGTTAGGTTTACAAGTTATGTAATTAATATAGAATTAAATCATTATTAATTAAAGCAATTTTCAAAGAGAGAAGCGTAAACTGCTGGTTATGAACTGAATTATAAACGAGTTGCTGTAATAATGGACGTATTATCAATCCTACGATGCAGAATTTCAGAAAACCGCCCCATAATATTGCACATCAGTCCCTTAACTCCTGCTACTGTATGATGAATCTGAATGAAAATATCTAGGTGAATTTGGTTACCACGAAGGTCTTCCACTATATACAATTTCCAACAATGATTTTTAGGTGGAATCAACCCGTTCACTGAATAAATTTAAATATTCTCAAAAACAGTGAGAAGATAGCAGATATGATTTTGCTATTTTAGTACGTGTTGTACAGTGTCCTCTCTTCCGTAATGCGATATTTGGGGAGCGTGACCCTCCCTCCCTCCAGTGATTCTAGAGTAGTCAACCCCCCTCACAAATATTAAAACAATCAAAACTAGCGGAAAGTGAGCATTTGGATAGCAACAAAACTTCTCACGTCAGTTTGTCTGGTGCCTTCGTAATGTCTCCTACTGTATAAAATTATCCACCATTATTTTTAAGGGAGTTTAGCCGCCTCCGAAACTTATAAATGATACAAAACAGAGAAAGGAGAGCAGATATCGCTTTGATCTTAGTACACGGTGTAGAATGGGCTCCCGTCCACTAATTGCTGCTGCTGCTGCTGCCGCTGCTCACTGGGTGTATCATGGGTTGTCGCCCCTTCACATATACCACCACTGCGATCATGTGGGTTTTACATCTAAGCTAGATACCTTTATGACAAAGTAAAATGGTACTATTCTGTAATTCTTTCAAACTGGCATGCATTTCGCAGGGCTGAGTACCGTATGCAGTTTTCATGTTTTCTCGGAATACACAGAGAGACACTGCAATCAGCTTCATTAATGACTGTCATTATGAAAAGTAAAATAGTTAATGTACCCGAGAAAAAAATACTACTGTAAAGGAGAGTTATCAGTAACAACTAATAAATTGTTCAATTAAGTATTATTTATCAGTGACCTACACGTCAGCAAGCATATGTTACTTGTCACTTCATCTTGCATCTTTATATATTATGCCTATCGACCTATCACTTTCATTGCCTATGATGAGTCTCCATGGAAGAGTTTACCCTTAGTTTGATGAAATATACTGTAAAACTAGTTTTATAATCCAGTTCTTAAAGTTATTTTCTCCACATCAGAGCACATGAATAGTTGCCCAAGGCTTAGTAAAAATAAATTCACCCAGGAAGGTACTGAAAAAAAAAATGATTTATCTCGCCAGTACACAAAAGATCATTACTGTGTGGTATTTCGCTGCAGAAAAAGGACCAAACCCATTCCGACATCTGTACAACAAAGCCGTGACTGAAAGGTCTGTTGCTAAGCGTTCTGCGGGCGAAGCTGGATTTCACGGTCTTGCAAACCTGCAGTTGACCACATGGTTTGAGAATAGAGTTTTGAGGATTCGTTATGAAATACCACACATTACGGAGGTAGGGCTTTGTATGGTACTGACGTTGAGATGCACGAGGAGCGACATCTTGGGCCCGGTGGACACCTGGCACTCGTAGGTGCCGCCATCTCGCGCCTGCACGGACTTAATGACCAGCGTCCAGGTGTGGGTGTCGGTGGTGAAGTGGACGCTCGCCCGTGCGTCGCTCACGATCGTGTAACGGTTCACAGTCAGGATGTCCGCGTCCCTCTGCCGCACCCACGACACCTGCACTACACATACCACACTATACTACAAAAGCATTACACATACACTACACATACAATGTCACCCCTACACTTCATTGTACTGTAGAGTCACGCCTATAGTCTATCACTGTACATAATATCATCACTAATACATATACAGTGTTACTCCTAAACTCCACCACTGCACATGCAGTACGCGTTTTAACCCCTACATACCACCAATACACATAGAGTGTGACCCTTGTACACCATCATTATACACACATTTTCACCCCTACTTTTCAACACACCTACACATAAAATGCCACACACACACACACACACACACACACACACACACACACACACACACACACACACACACACACACACACACACATTTACTTCATATGCGGTACGCATTACTGCACATGTAGTACGTCAGCATTAATCTTTTCTTTTGCTTGCAACCTCTGTTGAAAAGTTCTTCCACATTTATTTTTCATACTCTATGCATATTAACGATTAGGAGAAGCAGCAAACTTTGATTGTTATCCTGTAATACATTATATTCACTTAAAAAGAATAATCGAAAACAACTTTTTAAGATGGTACTGTCATCAAGTATCACCATTAGGAGAGCGAGGGAATGCCGATTATTTTGGGTGTTTGTGAAAGAGGCATAATTTCACTTTGTGTGTAGCAGTACATTTCAGATATTTTGTTTGGAACAGCAAACGAATTAATATAAGCGGCACTAAATATATTAGTCATTATTTTGGGGATTACATAGTTATTGTCAGTGACTATGGGTGATGGAGCTATAGCGAAACAGGCTTAATATTGTACAACCCTTAAACTGCAACATTTTCCTTTCCTGACTGAAATGATCTGGTCCCAATTAGGGACATACCCAGGTGTGTCCTTACGAAAGAAAGCCAGGATGTGAAGTGATACAATATGCTGACGACTAATTATATATATGGCAGAGAGATTCGATAAATGAAATCATCATCATAAAGAACAAAAATGGAATAGAGAGGTCTCAGATAACAAAGAATTATGATGATGAATAACTGTTATTGTCTCTAAGCAGAGAGATGTATCAGCTATTATATCCTTCCTATCTTAACGTATGAATTAGATAATTATTGGAGTTTAATAATGTCATTATAAATTAAAAAGTGTTCAGATGAAGAAGACTTGGTAATGCTGAAAATCACAAGGAATGATAAAAATATCGCACCATGGATACGGGACACAACAAAAAAAAAATATATAAAGTGGATGGAAAGTGTGTGGTGAAATGCTTAGGTATGGGGGTGAGATTGTTGTGGAGTGGATATGGAAGTTGTGTAGATTGGCTTGGGAAGAGGGAAGGGTTCCAGAGGAATGGAAATCAGGTATAATTGTTCCTTTATACAAAGGAAAAGGGGAGAGAGAAGTATGTGGTAACCATAGGGGTATTTGCCTACTTAGTGTGACTGGTAAAATATATGGTAGAATACTCATTGATAGGGTTAGGCATATGACAGAGGAGCTAGTTGGAGAAGAACAAGGGGGATTTAGGAAGGGAAAAGGGTGTGTAGATCAGATATTTGTTCTAAGATGTTTAGTGAAGAAGTATCTAGAGAGGGGAAGGAAAGTGTATGCTGCCTTCATGGACTTGGAGAAAGCTTATGACAGAATAGATAGGCAAGGTATGTGGAAGATATTAAGAATATATGGAGTGGAGGGGAAATTGTTGAGTGCTGTGAAGAGTATGTACGAGGGAGCTAGGGTTACGGTGCGAGTGGATGGTGAGCTGAGTGAGTTCTTTGATCTCAGTGTGGGACTGAAACAGGATTGTGTGATGTCTCCATGGCTGTTTAATATATACATGGATGGGGTTGTAAAGGAGGTGCAGGGTAGGGGAGTGGATGTGGGGGTGGCTCTAATGAATGAGGGTGAGATTTGGAAGCTTCCGGTGTTTCTGTTTGCTGATGATACAGTACTTTTGAGTGAAGATGAATGGGAGTTGCAAGGTTTGGTGAATGAATTTGGGACAGTGTGTAGGAGGAGGAATCTGAAAGTTAATGTAAACAAAAGTAAAGTTATGGTGTTTGAGAGGGATGAAGTCGCCGAGTGTGAAGTGAGGTTGGATGGTGAGGATACAGACAATGTGGGTGCATTCAAATACTTGGGTAGTGTGATGAGTAAGGATGGAACTTTGGGGGATGAAGTGCGTGAAAGGGTACAGCAGGGAAGGAAGGTCGTTGGTACACTGAAAGCAGTGATGAGAAATAGGGAGGTGAGTATGGAAGTTAAGAAGTCACTGCATGATAGTATTGTGATCCCTACCCTGACGTATGGAAGCGAGGCATGGACCTTGCAAGAGGGGAACAAGTCAAAAGTGAGAGCAGTGGAAATGAGTTATTTGAGAGGAGCATGTGGAGTGACGTGGAGGGACAGGTTGACGAATGAAGAAGTGAAGGAGCGATGTGGGGTGGATGTGGATGTGGTTGAGAAGATTAGGAGAAATACACTGAGGTGGTTTGGACATGTGAAGAGAATGGAGAATGATAGACTGACTAAGAGGGTGTATGTAGGTGAGGTGGAGGGAGGGAGAGGGAGAGGTAGACCAAGGATGAGGTGGAGGGATGGAGTTGAGAGGTATATGAGGGAGGGGGGGGTGAGTTGGGGGGAGGGTAGTCAATTGGTGGGTGACAGAGCGACTTGGAGGCGTTTTGTCTACGGCCACCCTTTGCGGGATTAGGGCGTCGGGCTATAGATAGATAGATAGATAGGATGGAAAGTTTAAGTTTCTCGTACCACAAATAATCGGTGTGTGTGTGTGTGTGTGTGTGTGTATATATATATATATATATATATATATATATATATATATATATATATATATATATATATATATATACATATATATATATATATATATATATATATATATATATATATATATATATATATATATATATATATATATTGCCAGACGCATTAATCCCTTACGGGGTGGCCAGAAACAAATCGCCACCACGTCGCCCTGTCCCCCGCCATTTCACTACCTCGCTCCCAACTCACACCCCCCTCTCTCATATACACTATGCTGTATATATATATATATATATATATATATATATATATATATATATATATATATATTGCAGCCTCTGTGGTACAGTGGTTAACTGTGCGTTTTTGTACACTGAAGGACGAGGGTTCGCGCCCCGCCAGGGTAATAAACATTGGGAACGTTCTTCTGGCCACGTGCTGCGTTGGCGGACACAAGGGGTGCTGTGGTTGAACCAGTGTCGCATAGTCTGAAGTATGCTGCACCCAGTCGGCTTGTGCGGGCCGATTACACTTGGTTCACAGACTACACACACATCCAAAGCCACTCCAACACTACAATTACACTTACAACACTTCTAATCGTGCTAAGTCTGTTCTTCGCTCTGCTAAAAACAATTTCATCCGTACTAAATGCTCTCAACTCTTCAACTCGAATTCTTCCCGCTCCTTCTTGCACCTTCCCAAAAACCTTTCTAACAACTTTACCTCATCATCCTTCCCTCCTCTTTTCTACTCTGATGGTTCTGTAGCTGTTTCTTCTACTGATAAAGCAGATCTCTTCGCACAGACTTTCTCCTCCAATTCCACCTTAGACGATTCCGGTGCTATTCCTCCATCACTTCCTGCCTTTGACTTCCTCATGGCTGACATTAAAATTTCTTCAGCTGATGTATTTTCTGCCATCACTGGCCTCAATACTAACGAGGCATATGGTCCTCATGGAGTCCCCCCTGTTGTTCTCAAGAACTGTGCATCTGTGCTTACACCCTGCCTAGGCAAACTCTTTTGCCTTTGTCTGTCAACTTGTACCTTTCCTTCTTGCTGGAAGTTTGCTCTCATTCAGCCAGTCCCAAAGAAGGTTGACCACTCCCAACCCTCCAAATATCGTCCAATTGCTTTAACATCCTGTATTTCAAAAGTTTTCGAGTCAATTCTCAATAGAAAAATTTTAAGGCATCTTTCCTATCACAACCTTCTTTCTGATCGTCAGTACGGGTTCCGTCAGAGACGCTCCACTGGCGATCTTCTCACCTACATTTCAGACTCCTGGTCATCCTCCTTTCGGGACTTTGGCGAAAGCTTTGCCATTGCACTTGACATCTCAAAGGCTTTCGATCGAGTCTGGCATAAATCTTTAATTTCCAAACTGCCCTCTTACGGTTTCTATCCTTCTATCTGTGCCTTCATCGCTAGCTTCCTTTCTGGTCGTTCTATAGCTGCTGTTGTAGACGGCCATCATTCTTCTCCTAGATCTATCAACAGTGGTGTTCCTCAGGGCTCTGTCCTATCACCAACTCTCTTCCTTTTATTCATCAAAGACCTTCTAACCTGTACATTTAACCCTATCCAATCATATGCTGATGACTCCACTCTTCACCTTTCCATTCGGTTCCCGCAATGCCCATCTCAGCAGTTACTTCAACAAACATGGGATGAGGCTATGGCACACCTAATGTCTGACTTGGCTCGTATCTCTGATAGGGGTAAAAATAATCTTGTTGTTTTTAATGAATCTAAGACTCAGTTCTTACACCTATCAACCCATCAAAATCTTCCACAGGTATACCCACTAATATTTAATAATATTCAGCTTAATCCTGCATCATCCTTGAACATGCTTGGGGTTTCATTTACTCGGGACTTATCTTGGAAAGATCATATTACATCTCTTGTAAAATCTGCTTCCAAGAGATTGGGTGTGCTAAGCCAACTCCGCTCTTTCTTTACCCCTGCACAATTGTTGACTCTATACAGGGGTTTTATCTGCCCCTGTGTGGAGTACAACTCTCATGTGTGGGGAGGCTCCCCACATACAGCTCTTCTCAATAAGGTGGAGTCAAAGGCTTTTCGTCTCATTAACTCTCCTCCTCTTACTGACTCCCTTCAACCTCTGTCTCTTCGCCGCACTGTTGCATCTTTATCTCTTTTCTATCGCTACTTTAATGGTCACTGCTCCTCTGAACTGTCTGCATGCATTCCTCCACCTCTACTACGGGCGCGTTGCTCCCGTCTAGCAGCAAAGTCTCATCTCTTTTCTGTCCAACTCTCTAATGCAAGATTTAACCGTTACTCCCAGTCCTTAATTTATGCAACAGGTCAACTCTGGAACTGTCTCCCTCCGTCTGTATTTCCTGCTGCTTATGATCTCCAGTCTTTCAAACGCAGTGTGTCCAGGCATCTCAAAATGAACGGATCTTGAATTTGGCTCTCTCTTGTATTTTGTTTTCCTCTAGGAGGGAACTGTTATTGCGGACTCATGGCCTTTGGTTTCTTCTTCCTCGCATAAAAAAAAAAAAAAAAAAACGTACAATCTCTACCAGACAGCCAAAGCCACTTGGTAGAGATACATTGGCTGTATCGTCCCCACGTCGGTTGGGATAGGCCGGTCCTGCGGTGGACACTCAAACAGCTGATGAGATGATATATATATATATATATATATACAGTATAGTCATTATGTTTCCATTGAACACTGCTGACATCAGTCAGATTCCAAGTCGTCCACTGCTTTGGCCGAGTGGTTAGTAGTGCACCTACGAAACTGTAGGTCCGACAGACTCAGAGTTCTCATCCTAGTGCTAACAGCTGGGTAATAGGGAAAATGATTGCCTAAAGCAACAGCTGTTGTAGGGCAGATAGGTGTTTGAACCTGGATGATGCAATAGCACTGTTGGCCCTATTCCTGAACAGTGGGCGAAAACTCGCTAGAGGCTTCAAAGACATAAACGACAGAGATCAGCACTGCAGCTAGGCGCCTCATGGCGTCATTCCCCATCTCTACTATGACTCATTTGTATTGGTAGGTGAAAAAGGGATGAGTAGGAAACAGACATCGTCCATCAGTCTGACTGGGTTCTTCCAGATGCGAGCTGAATATACTAACTATGGTCAAACTCAAATATCAAGTCCGTTTGGGTGGGGCCCACGCGGGGATTTCCCTCTCTACAGCTCTGCCAAACCTCCTCTCTCTCTCTCTCTCTCAGTTGATTGAGAAAGTTTTTATATATTTATAAGTTGTGTTTTCTTCTATATTGTTTCGACCTTTTTTCCACACCACCACTGAGGTAAAAGTCTTGGCGCGTTTTTTTTTTTTTATAGAGGTTTCCCCAGTAGGCATAAGTCCTCTCTCTGATCTTTCTTCTAGAAAATACTTGTTCACATTGTAAATAAGTTCTTTCTCCCGACTGTGGAGCACACGAGAGCGAGTCGGAGTAGCTGCCATCGTGGGTGGGGATCAGGGAGAAAGTGACCGGTCACCTGTAGTCTGAGGTGGGTGTCCTTGACCTCTGGCAACGTCGGAAAGCGACGTTGTCACGTGGTGTGGAATTTATACAAATCATTGCTATTATCCTAAAAAGCGACACATTCATAGCACTATATAGCCTTATTTAATATATTTAATAAGTACAGAATATTTAATATACAATTTCAAATAGTAAATAGCTGACATATGACAGAGAGAGAGAGATAGGTACTGGGGTTGATGCGGCAGAGCTGTAGAGAGGGAAATCCCCTCTCGGGCCCCACCCAAACGGACTTCATATTTGAGTCTGACCATAGTGCACCACCGGCTCCCCGAAATTAGACTGGATGCTTAAAGTGTGAATGAAACAGTATTTACCGAATTCTGTCCGAGCTGCTTGACATTGCACGGTAGGTAGGCGATGGTGTCCTGGTGCACTGTGATGTTACGGGAATGTGGGTCGCCGAAGTAGGGTCCAGTGTATAGTCCCTCCCCTGCCGCTGCCTCTGCCACTGCTCACCCTGCCAACAAGTACATTTGTCAGCTGCAGTCGACTGGGGCACTTTGTATGTTCTGGAAAAAGCTAGAATAGGTTAATTAGGATCGAATAAGCTGTGAGGGTGGATTAGGTTAAGTTGTTGGTTTATGTTATTAAGCAGCGTTCGTTTAGTTAGATTGTACTGTTTGTACTTGACTCGGTTAAATATTGGTTGGGTGGTACCAGTATGGACTTTGCAAAGCGTCGCTGTCAGCCGGCATAACCATCAGAACAGAACATGAAATGACTTGTTTTGACACTACAAGGCACGTACGGCCATTCACGTTGTTCATATCCACTTTGTCTCAGCCAAGTAGTAGCGATTCGGTTAAAATCAGGTCCAGTTATGTCATTTCAGATCCGGTTCGCCCTGTTTGCGTTAATTACATCCATGCAGGCCTTTCATGTTTTGCTCAGACTCGGTAAGCCCAGTTCAGGGTCGTTCAGGGCTATTCTGATCCAGGCAGCTCCATTCACGATCGGAGCATCCACTGTGTCCGAATAAGATAATTTCAGGTGCAGTTATATCCATTTACGTTGCTAAATCCATTGTGGTTGGACTAATTCATTTAAGCTATGGTTAGGCCAAAGTAGATCAACTGAGGGGGTTTCAGACAATTTCAGTCCTTTTAGGTCACTTCAGGTCAATATAGATCAGTTCAGGTGAGGCCAATAAATGCGTGTGCCAAAAAGCACCCCAGTCAGTGAAACGGCTTTAGAGATATGATATTTCAAGCCTCTCGGTGCTGTACTCTTTATACTCTAACTTGGCTTAAAACTGCCATTTCTCTATCTTGCATTCCGAGTTATAACAAGACGTTAACACAGAGCATATGATATTAGTTACGAGGAAGTGTTATGAAAAAGATGTAGAGGAGTTGAATTGTCTTTCTCTGCTACTGAGCCTGGAAAAAAAAAAAATGGACCAAGTTAAAGTGAAAGAAGTACAAGTGGGGTGGGCAGAGAGGAGTGGGCAGGATGAATAGGATAATGGTATCTGGTGGGACCATAATGTAGTGTGTATATATATTCCATGGATTAATGTGTAGCCTACGCCCCATGGATTTGGATCGAGTAGGTTGAGTGGTAATCGGGGAGAGGAGTGTCAAATTGGCTGGCTACGATTAAGGTGAGGACAGACAAACCATGAAAGGGTAGGAGAACGGAGTAAATGGGGTGGACAGGGTAAGCTAAGGTGATCATGGATGGTGGCGCAAGGCATGGCTGGAGCATCATGTAAAGGCGGGTGTTAGATGACGCGTGAAACTGGTACTGGGAACAAATATTCTAATATCTGTGACAGTGGGTAGGAAAGGGGTTGGTTGGTGGAGAGGAGTGTGTGGGACCGCAGGGGATGGTGGTGGGTGGTGAGGTGCCGTTGGGTAATACACTCGTGATGAGGATTGAAAGTTTTAAGCATAGCATTTTTTTTTTAAGGGAGGGTGGAGAAAAATAGTAGGGAGTAAAAAAAAAAAAAAAATGGGAGTGTAGGACTGGAGGGGTACGATGATATTAGGTGTCGGGGCAAGACCAGGAAGATCACACAAAGAAGATGGGCATATATGAGGCAGGGTGTTGGCAGTGGGAACAAAACATGCTTGTTCAATCCTGTGTTCGGGAGGGGGGGTAGAGAAAGGATGCTGTAGATGGAGAGAGGTGTGCGGAACGTTTGAGGTTGATGGTGGGTGGTGAGGCAGAATTGGGATAAGACATCCTGTGAGGATATCATAGCTCGGTCGATTTGGGCATGGTGATGATTTTTTTTTTTAACTTTCTCCTAAAACATGAGAAAAGTAAGCACACGACACTCTCATATACACGATGTCCCACAAAGCAGACGAAAATGAAATCCTTGAGTTGAAGGATGCGAGGCATTATATGTAAAATAAATTGGTTATGAAAATGTGTTACAAAATCACTGTACGGCTTATCATTACATTGTCACTGTCATTACACAGACGGTCACCAGCACATCACCCTGTAAATGCTATACACACATTACTACACCGCTCACCCAACATTCACCCTTACATCATCACTTATGTATAATGTAACTTACTGACACACAACTAAAACACCAACAGTCACACAGCACGACTACCTCACCTTGCCCACACACCACCACTACATCACCTTACACACACACACACACACACACACACACACACACCAATATTTAAACACCATACCTACACACACCACTACTACACCACCTTACCCACATAGACCACCACTACACCGCTCTGTTACATCCCACTCATCATACCTCTCCGCCCCCCTACACACGGGAGTGGTATTAACTGAAATAAAATCCTCTTATTACACACTACCGTGTTTATTACTAACTGCTCGCCATGAACCACGACATTTACACTTGCTTCCATTAAATAATTTTTGTTCTGTTTCAATGAACTTACCTACATTTAATATTTTCCTTCGTTAAACAGTGGCAAGTTAATGAGGAAATAGGTTCTTTACCTGCTGTAAAGTAAGGTATGGAATGAGTATTGCGTTTTATCCTATAAAACACTCTCAGCAAGTGTGACTCTCAACTGACTAAAATCGTTTGAGGTTAGTGAGAACAGAATTCTTGAGTTGGCCTCACCTTATAAAGGTGGTGACAGTACTAACGTTCTCAAAGTCTCTGAACTCACGCTTAACTGAATAACATCGTCCGGGCCGTCCGGGAACGGTGGGAATAAAGTGCCAAAGGTGTCCCGACCATGGAAGTGTCAATGGTGACATTAATACCACTCTTAGGATGCTGTGGGTCAATTTTAACTGAATTATAAAGTATTGACTTAGCGAGAAAAAAACTAAGTTATTCGTACCATAAGAGCGTAGACCCAGCAAATGTAGGCATAAACTGAGGACGAGGTTAATTCTCTGTCCTTTCTGGTAGCTTGCAAATCACTAAGGGAATTCCTGCAAATCTGTGCAAAGTACACCCCCGCACAATAAGTCATTTACTCCTCTGAGCTTCCGCACTATGTCATTCACCTTAGTTTGGAGAAGATTTTCTCCCTTTTGCAGACTATTTTCCTGAGTCAGCGATAATATACTATGACGATGTAACCTTTTCATAATTTTTTTTTTTCGTGATAAGCACATCTTCTGGTGTTAACAGACTCATAACTCAGCATTCAAGACGGAGAGATGGCAATTTTACACCAGCTTAAACTGAACCGAGTGCAGTGAAGGAAGATTCCATTGCATCTGGTAACTATTGATTAAGCAGTAACTATTTCAACGTGAAAAAAATATTTGCCGTTTTGCTGCTTCTTTCACATGACGATGGCCAAGTTGGAAGAAAGGTGGTCTTCTGTCTCAGTGGACACGGATTCTAATCCCGGCTTGGGCAGGAAACAGTTTAAAGGATTATAATTTCGCTAAAAATATACACTGCTGATCTACAATAAGACCGGACGACATATAAAAACCATCCCTGCTACAGTAAAACCAATACACCAGTCTTGTAGGAGACAGCTGTAGTATGTATTCTATGTGAACAATGAGTGTCAGCGCCAAGGTGGTGACATGCAGAGGTGTGTGGTGCATAGAAGGACTGCCGGGGCTCAGAGAGCGGGCTACAAATGCCTGTGCTCAGAGATGGACTCATTAAAAAAAAAAAAAAAAAAAAAAAACGCTCAGTGGCAGACAACGTTACGGCTATTTGAGTTTTCCATAGCAGTTCATCGTGACTAGTAACATAGTCTAGCACTCTAGTGTTAAACTTATTTTACAACTTAGCATGTAAGTTGGAGAGATTACAGTATTAGACCGAGTTAAAATGAAAAGAATGTAGTTGAACGCCTTCAGTCCGATGTAACTTTTTAATTTACTTTTGTTCTCGCCAAGCGTCTTTATTCTGCTAAAGAAGAAGTCAGGTTTTGAAGGAGGTAATGGGGACGATTTATAACACCGTCACTACAAACGGTATCTCCAAAATTTTAACAAAATCGTAGTTAGGTAGAAGTGAAATGACGAATATGTCTTTGTACTGAAGAGGGAAATAAGATTTCATTAGATTCTGACCTAGGGGCGTATTCTAAGGGTCATAGGAGGCTTCAAAGTATGACATTTCTTGTATGCTACTTATATCGCTTTGGGGGAGGCAGTAGCTGAATCGGTAGAATGGCGGCCAACAGTCCTAATCGACCCAGGATCGAATCCCGGCTGGGAAAGGGAATAGTTGAAGGATTTAGAATTTCATAAAAAGCAGACTTTATTGATCTACCAGATGACCCTCCGACATATAAAAATACCCCTGCTATTACCAGTACATCAGTCCTATATGAGACAGCCCTAGAATGTATTCAATATGGACGGTGGGTGTTAGCGCCGAAGGGATGACATGTGGAGGTGTGTAGGAGGACTACTGGGTCTTGGGATAGGCCCTGAAGCCTTTGCCCAGAGTCGGACACGTAAAAAGAAAAAAAAAATAATACAGTAATGCTTGTTGTGCTTTGCTATTCTTTTTGCTGAACCCAGATCATGCCTGGCTCAGGAGACCCGTCCACCGCAGATAGGCAACTGCCCCTATGAGATCGTCCCATTAGTTCCTTACACTGTTAAAGTTGTGGCTACGTCATTTCGTCCCATCAGTTCTTTCCATGGTTAATGCTGTGGCGGCGATTTGGTAAGGCATGTGTTGTGCAGCGTTCCATTATAAAGGTTACGTTGTGTGGACCTAATGTATAAGCAGGGCACTTCTCATCTGTGATTACACTCAACCCCCGTGTAAGCTGGTTACTGAGGAGGGCTAGGCGATGCCCTGATATAATTCTGAATAGGTGAACTCGATCATCTCTATTTAAGGGTACCTCTGATAGGTGGATGTCGGGATGGATGTCGAGAATGGAGAGCTTATTGTACAGTGTTCTGAAAAAGGCGCTGTTATTATCTTGCTCATGAAGTGAGTGCACAGGTGATTTCACATTAGCTTGGCCCCAAGCTACCATTTCTCCATCATGAATAGTAAGCTAGAACAGGAAATTAACACCACTATGATCCTAGTCGCAAAAAAGTGTTATAGAAAGGATGTGGAGCCATAGTTCTATGTATCTAGTTTTGTGACTAACCACTGGGATGTTATGTGTTAACAATGGCTCCCACGTATAACTTTGTCTCTCTCATATCAAGATATTTTCTAATAGGGAGGACTCCCCTAATAGAGAGTATGGATGGGGTATATGCGCGGGAGTAGGTGGCAATGAGAGGTCAAAGGAAGGAGTGTGTATTGTGGTGAGTAACAGATGGAAGGAGAATATAAGAGAGTATGGATCAGTTGGCTCAAGGATTGTGTAGGTAAGATTGAAAGTTGGACTACAAATTTGGGCGATTGTGTGCATACATACGTCAACGCAAGATCGTGCAAGCAGAGTGAGAAAAGAGTTTTGGACAAATGTGGAAGCTTGCATGGAAAAGTTTAAAAGCAATAAGAGTGTTTTTGATTGGCGATATGAATGGTAAGGTAGGGAATGTGAGGTGGATGGAGTAGTTGGTGATTGGGAAGTGCCTGCTGAGATAGATGAGAATGGCAGTGCTTTAGTGAACACTTGTGCCGGGAGGGGGTTTGTGATAGCCAATACACTCTTCAGGCACAAAATTATCCATTGGTATACATGGCGAGTGATGAGAAGGGTGGGTGATGAACTGAATGATCGGAAGGCAATGATTGATTATGTGTGTGAGGATGAAACGATGCGAAGGTGTGTAATGGATGCAAGAGCATATATAGGTGTAGTGGACTTTCTGACCACCATTTGGTGGTGGTGAGAATCAAGATCCAAGTGAAATGGAGAAATAGAAGGGAAGGACGGGAGGAAGTAGTATATGCAGGGAGAGTGGAAAGGTTATAAGAGGATGAGATAAAGGCAGAATATAAGAGAGAAGTGGAGGAGCGATTGGGTAAATATTGATTGGAACAGATGGGGGACGTGGAAGGTGTGTGCAAAATATTCACAGAAGAAATCTGTGCAGCATGTGAGGTGGTGTGTGGGGTGAAGAGAAGACGAAAGGGGGTGCGATGAACAGCATGGTGGAATGAAGAGGTGAGACAGGCTGTGGTACAAAAGAAGAAAGCATTTAGTGAGTAGATGAGAAACAGGGGCATGGAAGAAGTTGAAAGACGGAAGACAGAGTTCTATGTAGAGAGGAAGTGAGAGGTGAAAAGATTAGTAAGAGACAGTAAGAAGACGGTGAATGAGGAATTTGGAAGGAATTTGAGTGTAATGTGGAGGGAATGTAACAAAATGTTCTGGAAAGAAGTAAAGAGAGTTAGACTGGGTGAAAATGAAGTTAGTCAGGGAGTGAAATATAAAAATGGTAGATTACTAGTGGAGAAGGGAAAAAAGTGAGCAGATGGAGAGAACACTTTGAGGAATTGTTGACAAAGAGAATGAAACTAATGCGAGTATAAGTGGCTGGGAAATGGCTGGGAGAAGGAGGGATGTGAGAAGAGAGGAAGAAATCTGTAGCATGGAAGTTGTGGAATAAATGAAGAAAGTTAAAATGGGGACAGCCCCAGGAATTGATGGAGTGTGTGGTGAAATGCTGAAGCATGGGGGAGAGATCGTAGTAGAATGGATGTGGAAGATGTACAGATTGGCCTGGGAGAAAAGTAGAGTTCCGGAGGTTTGGAAGTCGGGTATAATAATTCCCTTGTTCAAAGAGAAAAAAAAGTGTGTAGTAATCATAGGGGCATTTGTCTTCTTAGTGTAACAGGAAAAGTATATGGTAGGATACTTATTGACAGAGTTAGGGAAATACCAGAAGAATTAGTTGGAGAAGAACAGGGAGGTTTTAGGAAGGGAAGAGGTTGTGTATATTAGATATTCATTCTTAGATCCTTAGTGGAAAAGTTTCTAGAGAAGGGAGAGAAGTTGTATGCGGCCTTCATGGATTTGGAGAAAGCATATGACAAGGTGGATAGATAAAGATTGTGGAAAGTATCAAGAATATATGGAGTAGATGGGAACTAGCTGAATGCTGTGAAGAGTATGTATGAGGCCGCTAAGGCTGCAGTGCGTGTGGATAGTGAACTGAGTGAATTTTTCTACTTGAAGGTTGGTCTGAATCAGTGATGTGTCATGTCTCCATGGTTGTTCAATCTGTATATGGATGGGGTTATAAAAGAGATACAAGGTAGGGCAGAGGATGTTGGAGTGGCCCTAGTGAGAGAAGGTAGTATTTGAAAACTCCCTGTACTGTTTGCAGATGATACGGTTTTGTTAAGTGATGACGAAGGGGAGCTGCAAGACTTGGTGGATGAGTTTGGGAGAGTGTGTAAGAAACGGAATCTAAAGGTGAATGTAGGGAAGAGTAAAGTTATGGTCTTCGAAAGAAGTGAAGTCACTGAACGTACAGTGAAGTTGGATGAGGAGGAAATGGAAAATGTGAGTGGATTTAAGTACTTGGGTAGTGTGATGAATAAGGACAGAAGTTTGGAGGATGAAGTGCTTGAAAGGGTACAACAAGGAAGAAAGGTTGTTGGCTCCGTAATAGCAGTGATAAGAGATATGGAAGTGAGCATGGAAGTGAAAAAGTTACTTCAAGACAGTAATGTGATACCAACTCTAACGTATGGAAGTGAAGCTTGGACCTTGTTGGAGGGACACAAGTCAAGAGTGAGAGCAGTGGAAATGAGTTATTTGAGAGAAGCCTGTGGAGTAACATGGAGAGACTGAGAAATGAGGAAGTGAAGGAAAGTTGTGGTGTGGATGTGGATGTGATAGGAATCGCTAGGAGAACCACAATGAGGTGGTTTGGCCATGTGGAGAGGACGGAGGGTGAGAGACTGACGAGGAGAGTGTATGTGAGTGAGGTGGAGGGGGGGAGAGGGAGGGGGAGGCCAAGGATGAGATGGAGGCATGGAGTGGAGAGGTATATGAGAGAGGGGGTGTGAGCTAGGAGTAGGGCAGTGAAATGGCGGGGGACAGGGCGACATGGAGGCGATTTGTTTGTGGCCACCCTTTACAGGATTAAGGTGTCTGGCAATAGATAGATAGATAGATGGAGGACCCCCATCTGAAAGTGTAATGAGCTCAGAGAGTGAAACTGGTGTAACTAGTGATGATGCATAGAAAATTGTTCCATGTGGTCTGCTAAGTGCTGTAATGGGTGTTAGATAGGATTGGAGCCCAAGCCAGGGTTGTACAGAATATTACTGATCTAGTATACCTGTATTGCTTGTATAATGGGAAAGAGTTTCTTTTTACGGTCAAAAATCTGTCTCTATAATTGCCCTGAGTGTGCTGAATCTCGTGGTACATCGTCCCTTAATGTCTTGTATGTGGTTCATGAGGGAGAATCCAGGGTCATATGTCACTTTAAGGATATCAGTGGATGGGGTTTATGGCATGGGTATATTGTTAAGCATGATGTTGGGGATTTACCTGTGCTCAAGATTGCTGCTATTACTGAATATTGTGGTGAGTTTGGCTGGAGCAAATGTCGGCTTGTTGTCTCAGACCCATGCCTGAAGTGTGTTGCTGTAGGCTTGTTGCAGTGTGCGGGCTGTGTATGTAGTGTGGTATGTAGTTGCCATGGTAATGTCGTCTGCATACTAGTCAGTGTTTGCGGGCTGTTGAGTTGTAGGAATATAATGCATGTATAGACTGAAAATGTGAGTGTGAGAACAGAGTGAGAGAAGAGTTCTGGACAAATGTGGAAGTGTGCATGGAAAAGTTTGGAAGGAATGAGTGAGTGTTTTTGATCGGTGATATGAATGGTAAAGTAGGGAATGTGAAGGTGGATGGAATAGTTGGTGAGTGGGGTGTGCCTGCTGAGATAGATGAGAATGGCAGTGTGTTAGTGGACATTTGTGCTGGGAGGGGGTTGGTGATAGCCAATACCCTCTTCAGGCACAAAATGATCCACAGGTATACATGGCGAGTGATGAGAAGGGTGGGTGGTGAACTGCATGAAAGGAAGGCAATGAATGATTATATGTATGTGGATGAAAAGATGCGAAGATGTGTAATGGATGCAAGAGCTTATAGAGGTTGAGGGAGTGGACTTTCTGACCACTACTTGGTGGTGGACAGAATAAAGATCCAAATAAGATGGAGAAATACAAGAAGGGAAGGACGGGAAGAAGGAGTATTTGCATGGAGAGTGGAAAGGTTACAAGAGGATGAGAAAAAGGCAGAATATAAAAGAGAAATGGAGGAACGATTGGGCAATATGAATTGGAGCAGATGGGGGACATGGAAGACGTGCGCAGGATAAGCACAGAAGAAATATGTGCAGCATGTGATGTGCTGTGTGGGATGAAAAGAAGACAGAGGGGGGGTGCAAGGAACAGCGTTGTGGAATGAGGAGTTGAGACGGGCTGTGGCACAAAAGAAGAAAGCATACAATGAATGGATGAGAAATAGGGGCGTGGAAGAAGTTGAGAGGCGGAAGAGAGAGTTATATGTAGAACGAAAGAGAGAGGTGAAAAGATTAGTAAGAGAGAGTAAGAAGAGAGAGGATGAGGAATTTGGAAGGAATTTGAGTGTGAAGTGGAGGGACTAAGAAAATGTTCTGGAAAGAGGTGAAGCGAGTAAGACAGGGTGGAAGTGAAGGTAGCAGGGGAGTGAAAGATAAAAATGGAAGATTACTAGTGGAGAAGTGAGAAAATGTGAGCAGATGGATAGAACACTTTAAGGAATTGTTAAACATAGAGGATGGAAGTAATACGAGTACAAGTGGCTGGGGAATGGCTGGGAGAAGAAGGGAGGTGAGAAGACAGGAAGAAATCAGTAGGATAGAAGTTGTGGAAGCAATGAAGAAAGTTAAATTGGGGAAAGCCCCAGGAATTGATGAAGTGTGTGGTGAAATGCTGAAGCATGGGGGAGAGATAGTAGTAGAATGGATGTGGAAGAAGTACAGATTGGCCTGGGGGGAAGGTAGAGTCCTGGAGGATTGGAAGTCAGGTATAATTATTCCCTTGTACAAAGGAAAAGGGGAAAAAAAAAGTGTGTGGTAATCATAGGGGTATTTGTCTTCTTAGTATAATAGGAAAATTGTATGGTAGGATACTTATTGACAGAGTTTGAGAAAGAACAGAGGAATTGGTTGGAGAAGAACAGGGAGGCTTTAAGAAGGGAAGAGGTTGTGTAGATCAGATATTCATTCTTAGATCTTTAGTGGAAAGGTTTCTAGAGAAGGGAAAGAAGTTGTATGCGGTTTTCATGAATTTGGAGAAAGCATATGATAGGGTCGATAGACAAGGATTGTGGAAAGTATTAAGAATATATGGAGTAGATGGAAAGTTGTTGAATGCTGTGAAGAGTATGTATGATGGTGCTAAGGCTGCAGTGCGTGTGGATGGTGAACTGAGCGAGTTTTTCTCTTTGAAGGTTGGGTTGAAACAGGGATATGTCATGTCTCCATTGTTGTTCAATCTGTACATGGATAGGGTAATAAAAGAGGTACAAGGTAGGGTAGTGGATGTTGGAGTGGCCCTGGTGAGAGAGGGTAGTGTTTCGAAACTCCCTGTACTGTTGTTTGAAGATGATACTGTGTTGTTGAGAGAAGACGAAGGGGAGCTGCAAGGCTTGGTGGATGAGTTTGGGAGAGTGTGTAAGAAACGGAATCTGAAGGTGAATGTAGGGAAGGGTAAAGTGATGGTCTTTGAGAGAGGTGAAGTCAGTGAATGTACAGTGAGTTTGGATGGTAAGGAATTGGAAAATGTGAGTACGTTTAAGTACTTGGGTAGTGTGATGAGTAAGGATGGAGGTTTGGAGGTTGAAGTGCTTGAAAGGGTACAGCAGGGAAGAAAGGTTACTGGTTCCTTGAAAGCAGTGATAAGAAACAGGGAAGTGAGCATGGAAGTGAAAAAGTTACAACATGACAGTATTGTGATACCAACTCTAACGTATGGAAGTGAAGCTTGGACGTTGTTGGAAGGACACAAGTCAAGAGTGAGAGCAGTGGAAATGAGTTATTTATGAGGAGCCTGTGAAGTCACATGGGGAGATAGGCTGACAAATGAGGATATAAAGGAGCGTTGTGGTGTGGATGTGGATGTGATGGGAAGCGTTAGGAGGAATACACTGAGGTGGTTTGGCCATGTGAAGAGGATGGAGGGTGAAAGACTGACGAAAAGAGTGTATGTGAGTGAGGTGGAGGGGGGAGAGGGAGGGGGAGGCCGTGGATGAGATGGAGGGATGGGGTGGAGAGGTATATGAGAGATGGGGGTGTGAGTTGGGAGCAGGGCAGTGAAATGGTTTGGGAACAGGGCGACTTGGAGGCGATTTGTTTGTGGCCACCCCGAACGGGATTGAGGCGTCTGGCAATAGGTAGATAGATAGAGAACAGAGACCAGTGAAAGTCTGTTAGGGATGTTTTGCGTTCGTGATGACTTGCCCTGGAATGTAACATGAGCTCGTTTACCAGATAAGTAGTTGGTAAGCCAGCATTTGGTGTGGTTCTCCATGTTTGAGTTGTAGATTTTGGTGATTATTTTGCGTCAAGGGATGGCACCAAAGATTTTGCATAGTCTATTGGTGTAAGAAATGTACCTTGTGCAGGATGAATGGAGTTGATGCCATCTGATGTGTTGTGTGAGACTGGATGGTAAGGCGTTTGAAACGTGCAGTGCTCCATGGTATAAGGAAGCAAGAAAGACATTAGATGTGGCACTGTTAAGAATTAGGAGTTCAGTTATCATGGATGGTGCTATAAAATGTGTTGTGGGTCTGCATGAGGAAGTGTGTTGAGTCCTTGTTTGGTTTAAAAATAGTAATGGTTGTTCTGTTTCCTGGGAATGAACAGTGTGCGTATGAGTAGTTATTGATGTTTGAGAGGGCCTGGCTGCCGTGTAGTCCTAAATGTTTCAGGTGTACGTTGCTGGTACCATCTGGACCTGTTCCTGTGGAGTTCGTTTTCTTTATATTATAATGTGCCTTTTGTGAGGTGAAACGGATTATGTTGTGGCCAAGTGGAAAGGACTGCCACTGCAGAGAACATTGGTTTTCAGACTCAGCGCCTGTTGGTGTAAGGTGACTTAAGTTTGTGTCTTCGTTCAAGACTAAGTCTGCTTGTTCTTTGTAAGATGGGATGTGTTGACGTTGAAGTTGATGATATCGTCCGCTTTGGAGTTGCTTGTATGATTTAGCAATACCGTTTAGTGCTTTTTAGTGCCGAGAGGGGTCTGTGTAGTGGCTGAGTATTGTTAGAAAGGCTTTCCAGTTTTCTGTCTTCTTTGTGCACATTTTGCTGTCAGTTTCGTTGCTTAATTCTGGAAGTTTGTGATGATATCTTGTGTGGGGGGGAGAGGGGCTTTGTGCTTGAGTGAGTCGCGTTGGTTTGTGAGACAAGCAAACTCTGATGTGAAGTTTGGGTTCTGGTGTCTTCTGTTGCCTCGGGATAAGGTGCGTGTCTGTGTTAAGTGAGATCATATTGAATATCGTAATTTACCTGTCAGTCTTGTTGATGATGGTGTTTTAAATTGACTGAAGTATTGTTCTGTCGTTTTGGTGAATTCTGTCCATTTTGCGCACTTGCAGTTTATGAAAGTCAAGCGCGATTGCTCTGGTATGGATTGTGCTGGTATTGTGACATTGATGGACAGAGGATCTGGTGTGATTGGGGTTCCATTCACCAGGTGATGATGAGATCCAGTACTAGCGAACAAAATGTGATGTCTGGCGATGAGGGAATACAGTGTTCCTGGTGAGGGATGAAGGTGTATTGTGAGGCGTCACTGAGAATGTACAGTCAGGGACAGAAGTTCACCTAATATTTCATATTCTCTTCTTACTTTCCTCTACTGGCTAATGTTCTTGAGGTGAGAGAGGTTAAGTATGTTCCTTTGCCCACAGAATATTCACTTTGATGTGATGCGTCAGGAAGAATATAGACGGACAAGACCCAAGTGTAATGCAGACACAGTAAACGAGTGGCCGAAGAGGTGTATCTGACTGTACATGTTGAACTGTGATGAAATGTCGAAGTCTCGGTGGTTGGTTTCATTGTGTACGTACTGAACCAGGCAGCGTTGTAGTGTTAAAGTCCCTGGCAATTGTCGACATAGTTTGTATCAGTAACAAACAACATGATACTGCGGTGCGATAGGTAGAATAAATCACTCAGGAAGTGGAGTTAATAAATCTCTAAAGCCAAATAAGAAAACCCATAATTCGAAGCGGTTTAGAAGGAATGTTAACCGTAATTCTATTACTGACTCTTTCAGTACACACACACACACACACACACACAAACACACACACTTCTTTCTAGAAATCCCGGGTTCGATTCCCGGCTGGAGTGTCAAAACTTTTCGCATTTACGCACGTGTAATGTGTGTGTTTCTCTGCATAAAGGAAGACGCTTGTGTACTGGTTGGGACATATTAAAACAGCTATCACCTGACGAGTTGCATGGGGCTAAGGGAAAATCTTGATGTGTCTGAAATATGTATCATCACAGGTTGGCATTAAAAAATATCTTCCCTTAGCGGATTCCTGGTTCTTCACAGAATTGAGGTGGCTTGGCTTTTATCAACCCATGGTGTAGCGATAATGGTGCCTGACTTCTGTCTAGAGGTCCCGGGTTCGATTCTCGGCTGTGGTGTCAAAAACTTTCCACGTATGTACAGTACTATTGCGGTCAGGTGTAGTTACCCAACCTTCTCCAGCCAACCTGTGAATGTGGCAGAGCTGTAGTCGTGGTCACCACAGTTGCCTGCTATACTTTTCTCTCTGTTATAGCCCGTAAGTTAAGACTTACTTTAACTTGTAAAACTGAAGTAATATCAATAGAGGACTAGACTCTGATAACATGATTATGTGAAAAGAAAAGAAATTTAAATTATGAATTGTTTCGCTTATAATACAGTCGGTCAACGAACAGACATAAAAGCGTAGATTTGGCTCCCCTCCCCGTTTACCACTAGATATGAACTTTTCAGACACGCCGAGTGAACCGAGTCGAAGGGTTCATTTATTACCATCAACGGGAGGGAGAGTGAATGTTGGAGTGCTACTCAATATTTAAGAAATAAAGAAGGTAACAGTAACGCAGAGAGTAAAGCATTGTGTTACTCAGTCCTTGATATCACACACACACACACACACACACACACACACACACACACACACACACGCACCTTGATACCATTTTTCCCTATCTACCCCTGGAGCTTGCACTGATTAATGATGGTGTGGTCTTTTATGTAAGAATTTCTATAGGTCGGATATTGATGTTGAAAAATAAAAATAAAAGCACATGGCGTATGAAACCTATTTTGACACACTGTTCCACAAGGGATATCGATTTAACGAATTAAATAATCAGAAGTTTGCCACACTCATCTGGTGTTAGCCAGAGCAAAAACTCATATTGTTCACTACACTATTTATGGAGGTTTATTAGTCAGGAGTTTTTATCGGATGTGGATCAAGCTTTGTGGAAGGCTTGAGGGTCAGGGAAGGTTGCTGTAATTTTACTCGCAGAGAATCTGTCGAAGATCTTGACCACAAAACATTATCAAATATTCAACCCTTAGGTCATGTAGGTGGCGGGTGTTCTGCTCTCAGAATGATCCATCTAGGTTATACATTTAAGGCCTAGACAGTGTCCCTTGAATACTGGTTAAACCGCTTAACGAGAAAGTATACAATAATCACAGGCCCTTAAAACATTTACAGCATGATTTTATAGGTTATTACCCGTCTCCGCCTCGGACGGACTCGGGGACGGGTATTGTTTTCACTCGGTTTGTCTGCTTGTTTGTTTGTCTGTCTGTTAACAAGTTTACGTGAAAACTACTGGTGCGATTTTGACAAAAATTACAGGGATGATAGGCTATGACCTTCTGATCACCTGATTAAATTTTGGGCTGTAGGCCCAAATAATGTAAAAAATGCATGGACGGGTAAGATTTTTTTTTTTTTCCGTCATAACTCCTTTCAAATATTCCATATCGACACGAAACCAAAACCTAAGGGTGCATCTTTCAAATCTGCATCCTATAACATCCCTCATTACTGCAGGGGGGTCATCCTCTAGTTAGCGGTAGGGGGGTCAATGTCAGGTGGGTCGTGCCTAAAATTTCAGTTGGGCATAAAATCGTCAATTTTCACCCGATTTCCTCCAAATCTGATATGACTACATATCCTTGTTGTTGTTGCTGTGGTTCCAGGCATAACTATACTTGACCCTGGTGACCCACAGTCTAAAGTTCCTTCTCCTACACGCCAACACCATTTTCTTTCATTCTTTTTTTTTTTTTTTTTTTTTTTTTTTTACAGGACAAGAGGGGAACTAACCGATTTTTTAAATAACAGATCTGTTCCCCGGTTATGTGGATGACAATGAGTGAAGGCTCCCACTCCAGCACCGAACTTACTCTCAAAGGTTATCTTTAGCAACTATTCAAGGAATGGCATGAGGGGGGGTGGGGAATTTCATGCTCGACAAAAATCTTAATAAACTATAATTATTCATTTAATATCTTTATCCTTCATCAAATGAGTGCTCAGTTCTTAAACTAAATTAACTCTGGCTTACTCCAAACAATTGCTAGGTAACTCGTATCCAAAGAAAGGGTTAGTCGGATAATATATTTTGGCAAGTGGAAGGTAAAATATTCTATTTTATCCTACTATCAGTCACTATGCATGATTTTGCAGATTGGAACAGACATTATTAACTGTGGGACTTAATACAGCATTCATTAACTCTGATGATTATTAAAAGTTTCCTCTAAGTTCGATAATATTATGCAGCCGTGCAAGAATGAAATATACAGGACTCATCGTTGTGAAGGAGGTGACGCAGTCTTCAGCAATGGAACTTTAAGGGTTTGCTCTGTCTAACGCCAGACAATAGCATCCTTTAAAGGAAAAGAGATCCTTGCTATCTCCATAGGATTTTATACGTTATGGGGAATTTCTTTGCCGGACAATTAAATGAACTTTGACTAAGGACAGAAGGATTTATTCATTACAGGAGTATCACCCGACTTTAAAAAAAAAAAAAATGTGAGATTTATTCAGGCTAACACAAGATGATTTTGTCATACGGAGGGAAACCCATGCCTGTCCAAGATCAATAAACTTCCATAAACAGGGTATGGTCTAAAGCAAGAGTTTTTGCTTTGGTTAACAACAGACGAGTTCGGCAGACTTCTGATTTTTTTTTTTACTCGTTTTCCCTCGTGGAACAATGAGTCAAAATAAGTTTCATCCGCCGTAGGCTTTTATTGTTATCTAAATCACCTCCATTCCTTCTTGCATCAGTATCCGACCTATAGAAATTCTTACATAAAATACAACACGATCACAAATCAAAGCAAGTTCAAGGAGGAGAAAGAGAAAATAATGGTATCGAGGTGTGTGTGTGTGTGTGTGTGTGTGTGTGTGTGATATCAAGGACTAAATAATACAATGCTCTACCCCCTTCATTATTGTTACCCTCTTGATTTCTTCCATATTCAATAGCAACTCCTTCATTTTACAGGAGTAGACTGCAGCACCAGTCTAGCAGGGCAGTACTCCCAAGGTGGATGGAAAGCTGATGACAGGGATGAGCTGGAGCTCCCGTTTCATCAGCCCTCGGGACTAGGTCCCGACCATCTCCCTTTGCTGAACTCTTTCAGTGTCTCAGTAACACAGAGAGTAGGCCAGCATGCTCTCCAATACAAGTTTCTCTATCAACACCAAACTACATGCACAGTACACACTACACTTCCTTTTCCAAAATAAAAAAATCATGGCAGCACTAGACGTGGCCTCGGAGACCCAGAGGAGAGGACCATAAATGCCCCCACCTTCCGCCCCTCTCCCGGTGACGACTCGAGCTGCCTGGAACCATAGTCTGACTTCTTCTTCATTTCTGCAACATTCGCGGCTTTTCCTCTAACTTTCGCTCTGTTGAGCACCACCTCTCCGTCTCTAAACCACACTTTCTTTTTCCAACAGAGATTCAGCTGTCTGAGGCAACTGACAGCAAACCCTTTTCTGTATCCTCCTACTTTTTCTATACTCATTTCAAAGCCAAAGATGGATATTGCATCTATGTACGCAACGACCTATCTTGTTCTCGTGTTCCTGAACTCGATTCTTCTGAATTCTCTACACTCTGGCTTCGGCTTTCCTGTCATTCTCTGACTAAATATATCTGCGCTGTTTACTTATCTCCTAATTCTCCTGACTATGAAAAATTCTTTGACTATCTTACTTGTACGATGGAACACATTCTATCCATTTTTCCTTTCTCTGAAATCACCATTCTAGGAGATATCAGTGTTCATCACCACCTTTGGCTCTCCTCTCCTTTCACTGACCCACCTGGTGAACAAGCCTACACCTTTTCTATCCTTAATGACCTAGAGCAGCTTGTACAGCACCCTACCCGTATCCCTGACCACCTTGGAGAGACCTCCAACATACTTGATCTCTTCCTTACTACTAATCCTTCTGTTTACACTCTTAATCTTTTCTCTCCGTTGGGCTTCTCCATTCACAACTTCATCACCTTAACCTGTCCTATCACTCCGGTACAGCCTGTGGACCCTTCAAAGACACGTCGTCTGTGGCATTTTGGAGCTGTGGATTGGGAGGCCCTCAGGCAGTACTTCTTTGATTTTCCCTGGAATTATTATTGCTTCCATGGCCGGGATCCATCTGAGTGTGCCTTGCGAATTACGGAGGTTATTCTCTCGGGCATGGAAGCATACATTCCTTTCTCTTATCCTCTGACAAATGCAAGAAAGCCTTAGTTTAATCACGCTTGTTCTAATGCTGTCCACAACAAGGAAAGGGCCTATAAATGGTACCGGAGCCAACCCACCCCTGAATCACATCTTTTACATGTTTCTGCCCGGAATCGTGCTAAGTCTGTTCTTCGCTCTGCTAAAAATTATTTAATCCATACTAGATGCTCTCAACTCTCCAACTTGAATTCTTCCCGCGCCTTCTGGCACCTTGTCAAAAACCTTTCTAACAACTTTACCTCATCATCCTTCCTCCTCTTTTCTACTCTGATGGCTCTGTAGCTATTTCTTCTACTGATAAAGCAGATCTCTTCGCTCAGACTTTCTCCTCCAGTTCCACCTTAGACAATTCCAATGCTGTTCCTCCATTACTCCCCCCCTATGGCTTCCTCATGGTTGACATCAAAATGTCTTCAGCTGATGTTTTTTCTGTCATCACAGGCCTTAATACTAACAAGGTACATGGGCATGATGGACTCCCTCCTGTTGTTCTTACACCCTGCCTAGGCAAACTCTTTCATCTTTGTCTGTCAACTTGTACCATTTCTTCTTGCTGGAAGTTTGCTCTCATTCAGCCAGTCCCAACCCTCTAACTATCGTCCAATTGTTTTAACATCCTGTATCTCAAAAGTTTTCTAGTCAATTCTTAATTTTAAAAAATTTAAAGCATCATTCCTCTTACAAACTTCTTTCTGATAGTCAATATGGGTTCCATCGGAGACGCTTCACTGGAGATCTTCTCACCTGCCTCTCAGACTCCTGGCCATCCTCCTTTCGGGACTTTGGCGAAAGCTTTGCCATTGCACTTGACATCTCAAAGGCTTTCGATCGAATCAGACATAAATCTTTAATTTCCATACTGTCCTGTTACGGTTTCTATCCTTCTATCTGTGCCTTCATCTCTAACTTCCTTTCTGGTCGTTCTATAGCTGCTGTTGTAGACGGCCATCGTTCTTCTAGATCTATCAACAGTGGTGTTCCTCAGGGCTCTGTCCTATCATCAACTCTCTTCCTTTTATTCATCAATGACTATCTAGGCTGTGCATCTAACCCTATCCACTCATTGGCTGATGACTCCACCCTTCACCTTTCCATTCGGTTCCCGCAATGCCCATCTCAGCAGTTACTTTAACAAACGAGGGATGAGGCTATGGCACACCTAATGTCTGACTTGGCTCGTATCTCTGACTGGGGTAAAAATAATCTTGTTGTTTTTAATGCATCAAAGACTCAGTTCCTACACTTATTAACCCGACAAAATCTTCCACACGTTTAATAATATTCAGTTTAATCCTGCATCACCTATGAATATGCTTGGGGTTTCATTTACTCGGGACTTGTCTTGGAGAGATCATATTACATCTCTTGTAAAATCTGCTTCCAAGAGATTAGGTGTGCTAAGCCAAGTCCATTCCTTCTTTACCCCTACACAATTGTTGACTGTATACAGGGGTTTTATCCACCCCTGTGTGGAGTACAACTCTCTAGTGTGGGGAGGTTCCCCACATACAGCTCTTCTCAATAGGGTGGAGCCAAAGGCTTTTCGTCTCATTATCTCTCCTCCTCTTACTGACTCCCTTCAACCTGTCTCCTCGCCGCACTGTTGCATCTTTATCTCTTTTCTATCGCTACTTGAATGGTCACTGTTCCTCTCAACTGTCTGGATGCATTCCTCCTCCTCCTCTACGACAGGCGCATAGCACCCGTCTAGCAGCAAACTTTCATCCCTTTTCTGTCCTAGTCTCTAATGCAAGAGTTAATCGTTACTCTCAGTCCTTCATTTATGCAACAGGTAAACTCTGGAACTGTCTCCTTCTCTCTTTATTTCCTGCTTCCTATGATCTCCAGACTTTTAATCGCAGTGTGTCCAGGCATCTCGAAATGATTGGATCTTGAATTTGGCTCTCTCTTGTATTTTGTTTTTCTCTTGGAAGGAACAATTATTGCGGGCTCGTGGCCTTTGGTTCCTTCTTCCTCGCATAATAAAATTATATATATATATATATATATATATATATATATATATATATATATATATATATATATATATTGTTACATAGCCTATGATTTCATCATCCTTTGTGTAATTTTAACGCACAGTATGCTGCATGTTTGATCTCGAGCGTGTTCTGCCTCAGTCCCCCCCTTCTACCGTTATAGTAGAGTAAGTCGTCCTTTCTGTTATTCAGTGCGGGATTGTCGACCGTTTGTCCCCATCGCTTCATTTGCGCGTCCCTCTTACAAGTTGTGTCAGGCTCTGCCGGCCCCTATATAATGAGCTCAGTCTCTGCATCATGGCCACTTAGATCTGCTCCTCATTTTGTTCACATCTCTGTCCTCCCCTGTACAGATATTATTATTGTGAGTGCTCAAGAAGTCTCCAACCATCTAGCAGCTGTGTGTAATTTGAGTATAACTGTTGTTGTATTTTTTCTTGTACTGTGTGGCATAAGTTTAATTTGTAGGCCTAGTGAAGTTTTTGTAATTCGTGTGGGGTTCTTTATGTCAGTCATTTTTGATAATAGTTTGTATCTGTAATTATTTATCTGGCATTCACTGAGTATTATCTGGTATCTCATTTTATCAGGGCTGACTTAGATAAATTTACTCTTGCTAATTTCGTGTTAATAGAGGCTATTGCAGTTAACCATATATTTAACCTGTTTATTTGCCATTACATTATCTTTATGAGTCCTGAATGTTTTGTTGTTAGTTTGTGCATTAAACTTTAACTTGTAATTTTGCCTAACTCTTTTGTTTTGAACCTGGAACTTTACGGGACTGTAGTGATTTTTAGTATTCTCACTTAAAGTGTACATTATCTTTCTCTGTTCCGTAACAATATATATATATATATATATATATATATATATATATATATATATATATATATATATATATATATACGACTCTTAGCACAGGATTCACAGCCCATTCCCTGAGACGCAGTAGTCCTCCTAAATACTATAAATCTCCGCATGCCACCACTGCAACACCAACACCAACCGTCCATACTGAATACACAAAAGTGATGTCTCATACAGGCCTGGTGTATTGGTATTATCATCACACACACACACACACACACACACACACACACACACACACACACAGGGGCCATCGTGTGTCTGTATGTATGAATGCAAAAGTATTGTTACACAAGAAAAAATATTCAACGCTTCTCTCTCTCTCTCTCTCTCTCTCTCTCCCCCCCCCCCGTTAGATCGCTGTAGCTATAATAGTTCCCAATATAACCCAGTTTTAGTGCTCATATTCTTGTTTTTGTGGTTTCGTTAGCAAAATAATGGCAAGGTTAGGAAACAGCCAGTCAAGTAAAGCCTATTACTCTCTCATAAGTTTATCAGCAACGTGCGTAGACTTGCTGCACTTTTAATCGTTTCTGATACAAGTTTTTGGTGTTAAATCTGGCGTGTGTGTGTGTGCGTGTTTTTTTTTTTTTTTTGCGGGGGGGGAGGGGAGATCTTTTCAGCAATACGGTGGAGTATTTTGAACAAATCATTTAAGTAACACACAGTACTTTTTCACAAGTGTTCGAATGATGTGCGTAGCTTTGCTGTTGCTGTAATAGTTTCCAAAATAACACAGTTTTAGTGCTCAGTTTTCATATTATTTTGACCTTTTACAGCTAGATATCAGCAAGTTTTGAGAAAAGTAATTTAAGTAATACCCATTACGTTCTCATACGATTTCCAACGATATGTGTAGAACCACTATAGGTTGCCTGGTTTCTGATAAAAAAGTTCTGGTGCTATGCTCCATCATCAGGCAGTTATCTATGTAACAGTGTTTTATTTTCTTCGTTCTCTCGAACAATTATTTTCTAAAAATACAAACAAGAAGCCTCGGATCAGGACGGACTAACAGATGACGACCAAGGACCTGACAAAGGACATGGTACAAATTGCAGCATGGAATGTAAGGGATGCAAATGATGAGAAAAGAGAGATTGTCCAGGTGCTTGAGGGTGTAAAAGTGGATAAATGTGGATTAACTGAGACTAAATTGTGAGGTTGTGTGGTCGGGGTATATGTGCTGGATTAGGTGAGAATGTGGGGACAAAAGAGGGTGTATGTATTGTGTGCAAGAGACGGAAGGAAATAGAGTATGGATCAGTTGGCTCATGGATTGTATGGGTAAGACTGAATGTGGGAATATAAACGTGAGCGATTGTGTGTGTGTGTGTGTGTGTGTGTGTGTGTGTGTGTGTGTGTGTGTGTGTGATCGTGCAAGCAGAGTGAAAGAAGAGTTCTGGGCAAGTGTGGAAGTGTGCATGGATAAGTTTGAAAGGAATGAGAGAGTGTTTTTGATTGGTGATATAAATGGAATAGCAGAGAATGGGAAGGTGGATGGAGTAGTTGGTGAGTGGAGTGTCCCTGCAGAAGTGGAGAGACTTGTAGTGCTCTAGTTGACATTTATACGGGGAAGGGGTTGGTGAATACCAACACCCTCTTTAAGGGTATAAGTCTGTTGAGTGTTGTGGGTAAGGTATATGGTAGAGTGTTAATTAAGAGAGTTAGAGGGAGTACAGAGGGAGTGATTGGTGATGAGCAATGTGGCTTTAGGAGAGGGAGGGGATGCGTGGATCCCGTGCTTGCTGTGAGACAGGTGTGTGAAAATGTCACGGGATTTTTGAGAATTTTCAATATTAAAAAATAATTTAAATGTTAACTTGTCAGTGGAGACAACGAACTGACTTGTGAAATCAAGCAGTAAGTGATACTTTATGCCGGCTTCGCCGATTGTCTATGGACGAGAATTTATAAACTTTCTCAACAGTACACAGCAGAGACTAATTACTCACGAGTGCTGTTTGTAGTACTGTTAGCCTCTCGAGAAAGTGACTTCACCCCTGACAATCAATAACTAATATTAATAGTAATAAGCAGGTTCTTGTCGGTGCATTAACTCCTGGTTGCATAACGGATTTTAAGCTTAATACAAAAGGACTGGCCTAAGTACCAATTATAAATAATGCAAAGCGTTTATGCAAACTAGGAGCTGCAACTAGAATAAGCTTAATGTGGAGAAATAAAACACGACTTTACATTACATCAAGCTCAAAGGAAAAGAACTGTAAATTTATTAATTACAATGAAATAAATTTTACATTACATGAGTCTCAAATGAATTCAAAATAAGAACAAACTCACTCGCTCACTCAAAAGCTAAACTCTTAAGCCTAGGAAAAACGAAAGGAAATACTGGTCAGAGTGTGGGCTAAGCAGAATGACTGGGCGTTGACACGTAGGACGGACGCTGCAACTGCTAAACCTCTGCACCGATTCACGCTGAGTGGAGATTTCCAGGACTCGCTGTACACAAACCTCTCACGGCGCTTCAATCCCGACTGACTTCAAATTTTGAGAGAGAGGCGAGGGCCAGCCACGCTTGCTAATGGCCAACGGAAATAATGTGAGCGAAACACGCCCACAATATATCACTCAGCGAAGGCAGCAATCTCGCGCGCAAGGACAATCACTTAAGAAACAGTGAAAATTGTTCTGAAAACCGTCAGTAGTACAAAAGTGCCCAGGAGTACGCACGGGTAGACCTGGGCAGGGGTTTGAAGTGGAGTTGCCTGAAGGCATGCCCAGTAGTACGCAGATGTCCCCCCTTCCCCCCTCCCCCGCGTACTACTGGGCATGCCTTCAGGCAACTCCACTTCAAACCCATGCACAGGTCAACGCATGCCTAATCCTGGACACTTTGTAATAAGTATCTCCCCCCCCTTATATTAGGGGTGAACATGTTTTAATCAAGAGAGCTCATCTCACACGTCCACCTTCTGTGGTGGGTGGTGGGTAAATGACTGAGGGAAAGCTCGAGTGAGTGGCCTTGACTAACCTTCACAGGCGAGTAACTCTCTCTCTTTTGATTCTGCTTTCTATCTAATTTCTCCTTATTCTCCACACCATTACCACTATTATTACCTGATTTAAGATAAGTCTTTTCATATAAAGGACAAATGAAAAACGAAGTGAAATATTTGTCGTCCCCCTCCTCTTCCTCCTCCCATTCCCCCTCCCCCTCCCTCTTCCTTCTCCCACTGCCAGCAAGCAGTCCCCCCCAACCCTTCCCCCCCCTCCCACTCTAAATTTAGGCCACAACCTCCTGTCCATAGCTACGCAGGCCACACCTCCCCCGCCCCCCCGTCCAAATCTACGCAGGTTCAAGATGTTTAATCATGAGAGCAAACAAGTCCACCTCGTACAGTAGCAACTGGCTAAATGACGAAGGGAAGGAACGACCAAGGTGAGTGTCTGACCAACTTTCATTTCCGGTTAGTTTTCACCTACGGAAATAAACAAACATATTCGTTTCCAGGATGCTTTACCTGACCTGGACTGTGGTAGGATACTTTCACCAAGGCGAATGTACTAAAAAAAAAGGTAAGGGGTAGTCTCCTCTCTCTCTCTCTCTCTCTCTCTGTTTTCTAATTTCTTCTTATTCTCTACAGCTACATTCACTCTACAGCTACAGTACCGGTAACTAAAATTAACACCACCACCACTATTACCTGATTTAAGAAACGTCTTTTCATAATAATATAGGACAATTTAAAATAAGATTTTGTGCTGAAGTGTGGTTCGTCACCGTCATTATAGAACTTGGGCAGAGCAAGAACAAACATAAAACACACACACACACACACACACACACACACACACACACACACACATCCAGATCATAAACTTGGTCATAAATTGCCTAGCTTTGTGTATCACTATCATAACATAATATGGAGAAACACTGAATCTTGAAGGTCGGATTTGCGGAGCTCGCAGAAGTGATTTTGATTATTGAGTAAAAAGATAAAATAATTTTGTTTCTTGATTACTTGTTTACAGAGAACTGGTGAGACAGGTCAGAGGTATTTTATTTACACTCTAGTGGCTTGATTAGGTTATGTTTACAGAGAGCTGGTAAGATAGGTCAAGGATGTTTACAGATATTTACAAGTGATTCTTTTATGACACAATGGCTGTAAAAGGATTGGATAAAGGATGTAATTATGCTAAGTGACACAGTAGATTTCGTAACGCCTCTTGCCTAGCGATTTATGCTGAATATAACACTTCAGTATCGTCTGTATGTTACTCATGCATACCCCGTCGAGATAATAAGTATACAGACAGCATACACGAGAATGGTAAGGTGTTACAGCAAACTAGATCGCTGAGGAGAAGATGGTGCTAATCTTCCAGTGGCATCTAGAATATGACCTAAAATGATGAGAGGTTCCCAGTAATGGTGATGATACGGCGTCCGAAAAAGAGAGAGAGAGAGAGAGAGAGAGAGAGAGAGAGAGAGAACAGAAGGCCGAAAGCAGGAAGTTGAGAGTGGGGTATACTGTGTACGTGTACTGGTGGTGTGTGTGATGACCTTGTGGGTTTATGTACATACACAGTGTACACTCGCTGGTGAAATAAGCGCGAAATGCCCGCACCTGTTTGTTACTGTAGCCTATTCTCTATCTAGTCGTAATAGTCAGTTTTTTCACTGGACTCTAAATAAGAAGTTATTTGCTGCATATAATAAGGAGGAAGTCAGTAGATTGTGGCAATGAGAGGACAGTGGCTCTGGGACATGGGATGAACGACAATTGGCAACTTTGCAGAAGCTCAGCATTAACAGTGAAACAATACTTGGTGGAGAAAGTTACATATAGATCTTGCTAAAGCGTCTTCATTACTACGCTATACATACAGGGTCTGCAATTGGGTACTTGCGTGTGTGTGTGTGTGTGTGTGTGTGTGTGTGTGTGTATTTAGTAAAGATGCAAACTGCCTAGGAAGGTTAGAAAAGGTGAAGGACAGAGTAGAGAATCTTTAGTATTAGCTCTACACGTTTTATCCTATTTTAATTGGGGCTAAAGTGGAACATCCTCGGTGTATTATTCTGCTTAGCTTCTGGCATTTTGTGTGAGCTGTTTTTCATGTGCCATTTTCAATAACTTTTCCTCGTGTTAAATGAGTGAATTTCCCATAAGCCATTTTCACTTAACTTTTTCTTGTGTTAAATGAGCGATTATATTTTTTATTAAATGCAATCTGGTGAAGCCTTTGTCTTCTTTTTCCATATGTTGCTTCTTCAGTAATTTATCCACACACTCATACCTGTGATAGGTGAAGGGAGGACACTATTAAATTCAGTTATTTAGGTTGTATGTGTTCTTTTATGATCGATGGATGTATGCAGTTTTAGCTTTTTATGACTAGCTTCGTACTGGGCTAGCTTCGTATTGCGCGCGCGTGCGTGCGTGCGTGCGTGTGTGTGTGTGTGTGTGTGTGTGTGTGTGTGTGTGTGTGTAAAGTGAGTTACTACAATAGCTACATTTTTGGTTGGCATACACTGAACCTAGACATTTTTTCATTTCATGGAGAGCGGTTTTAATTTGGATATATATGAGGATCAGTTTGGACTACTAGTGTGTTAAATCCAATCTCTCAGCAATGACAGTAGGTGTATTTTTCCACTATGCATTAACTCTCGGTTGGCTAATGATCAAAATGTTACGTACTTTGAGTCAAAAGTATCGGTACTCAGGCGTCCAGTGGTTACCGAAAACGTTCAAACAACTGCTTACATTACCAACGTCACATTTTGTATGAACAGTGTTTATATAAACATACCATTTGCTAAATGTTTGCATGAGAGTATTGTTAGTTGGTGACATATGACACTTCCCGGCGATAGGCCTACCACCATGTGGTAGGTCGGACTCTAATACTTCATTTACCTTCGTTCTGTGGTCCAAAATGTTTCACGCATATTGTGCACCGATACCTTTGTGAGCCATAGCACGTTTAAATACAAATGTTGTTTATTTCTATGGCTAATGGCCGGCCGGCCGAGATTTTACATGCGGTACGGAACTTTAAAGTACTCGAAAAAATGTATATTTATAGTGTAATGACCAGAAGCCTGTATATGTTATGCGTTTCATATCTCGTTAAATCACCATGATCTGGCTTAGATTTAGAAGCTGTTATATGTTTGCTGTGTGTCTTATGAATTAGTGTTCCGTACTTTTAGGAGAACAAAAGTTATGGTAAGTGCTTTATGCTTCCTATTATTTTGCCCAGTTCTCATTTTGTAGTTTCTTTGTAATAAAAATCCAAATATAAAAACTAAAGGAATTGTTATTCTATGTAAATTTATATATTTATATAGATATTGTTTTTTAAGTCAAACAGAATTAGATTTCAAGTAACGACCAATTTGGCACTAATTTCCATAAACTCTAAGAAAGGCAACGATAATTAAATCGTTTATTATTTAATCGGAATCATTTTACTTAAGATTAATAGAAAATAAGTGAAAACAAACCCTTTTCTTCCCACAGCTCTTGTACCATCAAATGTAGACATTAAGGTTAAATCATATCATCGATGGAACACCGCCAGTGTGTGTGTGTGTGTGTGTGTGTTTGTGTGTGTGTGTGTGTGTGTGTGTATGTGTGTGTGTGTGTGTGTGACACCCGCAAGTTCATACAAGTCTGCCACTGCTTCTTGAATCAGATTATCGGAAAATTTTTCCCTACCAATACCGATAGCGATATTAATCGATTTTTGGCTGTCGATTTACAGCACTAACCACCGACCGGTTTTATTTAACTTTTAACAGACGTTTAGCAGCGGAAAGGTTACTGAAAGCTGTAGTCAACTCTTCCAGGTCGAAAAATCTGTTCACAGTTTACAAAAATCGTTTGACGGAAGCAGTAACAAATCATTGGAGTGAAGTGGTTAAGAGATTATTTGTGACGGTCATTTATTCTCACGAGGATTGTAAACTGAAGAGATGAAATTGTGGGAGTGGTCGATGATGATGATGATGGTTTAGTATTCCTGAAAGAATGCTTGTAGTAAAATAGTCTAAGAAGAATGGTGAAGGATGCGACGTAATAATGACGTTGTGTGTGTGTGTGTGTGTGTGTGTGTGTGTGTGTGTGTGTGTGTGTGTGTGTGTGTTATTTAGTAAAGATGCAAATTGCTTAGGAAGGTTAGAAAAGGTGAAGGACTGAGTAGAGAATCTTTAGTATTAGCTCTACACGTTTTATCCTATTTTAAT